>NW_026620893.1:0-3307 GCF_000801105.2 Raphanus sativus
CATTATCTTCATGATTCTTATCAAACCAGGATGAACCACGATCTAAGAAGCTTTATTTGGAACCACTAATAATGAAACCCTTGATAGATCTTGAGGGTGATTTGGCTTGTGATCTCGTTTGAGTTGGATAGATTGATAGGATGGAGATGGATTGCGGATGATGGTAGAGATGGAAGGTGTTCTTCAGTGTGAGATCGATGGGAAGATCAAACACTTGTTTTGAATTAGCTTCAGATCGAGCAGGTCACCGCTCAGACGTGATCTAGAAGCAAGGGTGCTAAGGGTTTGACTCCTAAGCAGACAATGTTCGGTGATGAACAAAGGATTCACAGTTTTTAGAGATTTTTTGATAAAAAGAGTGAATGATCTTATTAGAAATCGAAACAGAGTATTTGTAGAACAAAGAACACGACATTGGGAAATAAAACAAAGACTTCAAACTTGTAGTTTACGAAAAAGAAATAATGAAAGCTAAGTAAGACCAAAGACTACGTAGTTGAACATCTTGACTTCGGTTTGGTCTTGGTCTTGATTTGATTCCGGTTCTGGTTTGAAGTTAATCAAACCAACAATTGCTTTCTCCATCTTTCTGGTTTGTGATCGAGTGATTGGCCCCTTAGAATAAGCGAATGGGCTTTCTTGAGCTTTCTGAATGTGAATGGGTCTCCTTGTGTCAACCTGCTCCAATTCGCCATCTGAATCCTTCTCAAGTGTTTCCTCATTAGTAACATCTAGCTGGTTCATCTCTCTTGTCTCCTGATCAGCTACATTCAGCTCCTCATCAGAATCAGTTAGCTGGTTTAGCTCCTTATGCGCCAAGTCTTTATCTGGTTCAAGCCTGGTTGCATCATGCCCTCCTCCTTTGAAAGGATTTGTCCTCAAATCCGAACCATCTGCAACATAGGGGATTAGATCAGCAACATTAAAAGTAGAGCTCACAGTATACTTCCCTCTAAGATCGATCTGATAAGCATTGTTGTTGATCTTCCTTTCAACCCGGAATGGTCCATCAGTCCTAGGCATTAGCTTAGACTTTCTCTCGGCAGGAAACCTCTCTTTCCTTAGATGTATCCACACCAAATCTCCTGGTTCCAAGACTAGCTCACGTCTTCCTTTTATTATTTTTAGACATTTATAAGTGTTTAAGGTGTTTAGGTGAGAGTATAAGAGATCAAATGCTTAGAAACGAGTTTGAGAGGTTGAGAGAGTTTAGGAGGCAGAGTTTGTGTATCGAAATGCTTAATCTTATTAATGAGCTGAGGTTTACAATTTATACTAAGAGACTACGCTAGGGTTGAGTTCAAATGAATGGCTTAGACTTAAACACTATTACAAGGTCTTTGCGCGCTTATGAAATGCTTGGCTCAGGTTTCTTCCGCGTATCCAGCTTGATACAGCCTGTCTCCGCAGTATAGTAACCTTATCCAGCATAGTGACCACGCCAAGACCTTATCCTCCAACGGCTATAACCATTTGAATCAAACCCACCAAATGCCTTAGCGGATTTGATCACAACCTTCATCTCTTATCCATTTACCCAATCACCTGTGAGAAAATAATAGATTAGGATGTGAGAGTAAGGAGAAACAGAGTATAGGCGTGTGTAGTGATGAATAGAGTAAAGAGATTTATGTGAGAATCAAAGAGAGAGTAATGGAGAGTAATGTAGTATTTGTGACTGTTGAAATAAAGAAAGGAATGACCAGAAGAAGAAGCTGGTTGATGATCTAAAGAGAATTCATCAAGAGAAGCCAATTTGATTCTGTTTTGTACAGACTTTCTCCACAAGCTACCACTTGACCTAACCTGACTTGCAAGGCAAGGAATGAGTTGTGGAGAGTAATATGGACGTGGGAAACACTGAGATGTCAAGGAAACATGTTTCAATTAAAATAAGAGAGCCTGGTTTGAATTTGAAAAGAAGAAGTCACATGTTGCTTAAGAGAAGCAGCTGGACCTGTCACTTTCACTCAACCAGGCTGTGTAAACCTCTCTCCTGTCACTCTCACTCCCTCTGGTCGAGATTCACCTTGGCTGCATCCTTCTGGCTTCATCAGAAACCCCACAATAATATTTGTTTAGTCATTCCCTTGTTTAATCATTGTTTATTGTAAGTGATTGTCTATTTAAAGACTTCACCACCTCTTGTAACATTCATCCAGTATCAATACAAGTTCTCTCAGTCTAATTTCGTGCCTCTCTCTCCCTTGCTTGTGTCTAAACAATATTCACAATGTAAGGAGTTTAGAGTAATGGTTTAGAGGCTGCCTTAACTCTCTTTCTATTAAGGCAGCTTAATACTTGTAAAATTCACTCTAAACTCTTCTTTATCTTCTCTTAAGCTCTAGATTACTGATTCTAATTTCTTTTCTTCTTAAGTGAACAAACTCTAAAGTGTTGTATCACTTCTCAAGGATTAGATTCAAACTAGAGATTCTTTGCCACACATAACCAGTTTACTATCTAGGATCTTGGTTATAGTGTAGGCTGTTTAAGAGGATTCAACCACCAGTTGGTTGTCTCTTCCTTTTAATGGTGAGTTCCTGTTGCTTGGTTGAAGGGGATTCAGTTACAAGTTAACTGAATACTCTCTTGACATGAGACAAATACTCATGAATTCCAACATGGTATCAGAGCCTAGTTGCTCTCTTGGGCTGAACTCACTCTGTTCTACTTTGATCTGAAGCTCTCTCTCTCACTTTGAAATTGTTTTTGATGAGCTGTGTGGCTAGGATTCAAAACATGAGCAGTAGAGAGTTTAGACAAAGTATGTTTTCCAAAAATTCAAGATACAATCTTCAGATGTTTTTTTTTAAAAAAATCAATGACTCTCCCTTTGATCTCCTCATTGTTTATGGTTTGGATGAAAGACTGAAATATGTTCTTACCAGCCTGAGGGAGGGAGAAAAGATTATTCTTGTATCTTGAAGTCACTTTAAAAAAAAAAAAAGAATTCTGAAAAATGTTTTTCAACAGATTCTTGAGTAATATGCTTTTGAAAAATGTTTTAAAAATATTTGACCAGTGGACAAACTGTTTTGATCCATTGTGTGTCTTTTTGTGTGAGCCATAGAAAACACTTGTTTATGTGTTATTCTGATGGTTCTCTTGTTGCAAGCCCTGGAAACATCAGTTCATGAGTTATTCCAGAGGCAAATGTCTAAGATCAGTGAGCAAATTAATTGTTTCAATGGTCCATTGTGTTTCAGCTACTAAAGCACCAAACTCTTGATGAGTATTGGTTGCTCCTGGCTGTTTATGCTTCCGCAAAACTCAAGAAAACAGAGCAAAACTCTGTCCATTAGAA
>NW_026620894.1:0-3299 GCF_000801105.2 Raphanus sativus
GAGCTGATTTGGATCAGGAACCTGCTGAGAGACTTGGGCATTGAAACAACAACACCAATCACCATGCACTGTGATAACCAGGCGGCCATTCATATAGCTTCAAACTCAGTGTTCCATGAGAGGACAAAGCATATTGAAGTGGATTGTCACAAGGTTAGACAAGCAGTGGAGCAGAAGATCATCTTACCTTGCTACACTAGAAGTGAAGACCAGCTAGCTGATATCTTCACCAAAGGAGCAAGCAACAAAGTTTGTGAGTCTATTCATCCAAGATTGGGGCTCATAGACTTGTCCAGATCATGATCCCCTTAGCCATGAAACATCTACTCTTTTTCCTTTGTGTGTTTTTGTCCCATTGGGTTTTTCACACAAAGGTTTTAATGAGGGATGTGTTCATGGTTTCCAAGCTCAACCATACTGTATGGTTAAGCTTGAGGGGGAGTATTGACAAAGGAAATAAATGTATGAGAAGAAGAGAGGAGCTGAAGACATTTAAAGTGGAGCAGATCCGAGCTGAAGTAAAACCTTGCCATACAAGTTATCAAAGAGTAACCTGGAGTGACTTAGAAGGCAAGGCAAGTTTAAACTCTCCTTTGGTCGCCAAGGAAGAGATGAGACCGTTGGCAAAGAGACAAGAAGGAAGAAGTAAAACAAGCAAAGATCACATGTTCCAAATAAGGGAGTGAGCCGTTTGTGATATGTCACTTTCACTCCCTTGTGCAGCTTCTTTATTTATTATTTCTTGTACTTACTTAGATTAGTTTAATAGTTTCTGATAAGGCATCTTGCCTTTAAATATTGTAACATGTTGCACATTCAGATTAAGGGAAATAGTTCTCTCTTCTTTACTCTCTCTCTCACAAATCGTCACTCTCTCTCTCTCTCTCTCTCCCACTTGTTCTTGTCTTCTTCACTCTGTTCTTTGATTTCTTACAATAGTTGCCTCGCGAGTGATGCTTTCTCTTAATCTGTTGCTCCACCAGGATAGCTTTGTGCAACATCTCTTCTATCTCAATGTAGTGTTGCATCTCCACACTGTCTTGAATCTCGCGGTAAAGTCCTCCAAGAAACCGGGCCATAGAAGCTTCTCTGTCCTCAGATATACCAGCTCTCAACATCAGCAACTCCATCTCCTGGTAGTACTCTTCCACAGTCTTGGATCCTTGTGTAAGTCTCCTCAATTTCTGATGAAGATCCCTGTGGTAGTGGTTAGGCACAAACCTTTTGCGCATAAGAGACTTCATCTCTTGCCAAGTCTCAACCGGGTACTCTTGATTCATCCTCCTAGTAGTCACCAGTTGATCCCACCAACTCAGAGCATAATCATAGAACTCAATTGCAGCAAATTGAATCCTCTGAATATTGGTGTAGTGTTTGCAGTTGAATACAATCTCGATCTTCTTCTCCCATTCAAGATAAGCATCAGGATCAACTTTGCCATGGAAAGGAGGGATCTTAAGCTTCAAACCAGAAAGCTCATCACGGTAAGGTCTTCTTTCATCATGATCACGACGAGTTCTCCTTCTACTACCTCGTGATGCTGAGGAAGAACCACTCCTCTCACTTCGGTGGCGCTCATAGTAGTTATCAGTCTCTTGTGAACCACCATGCTCTTGCGGAGTGTGAGTTTGACGGTTCCTCCTGCTCTCATTACTGTGACCTTGACCAGTAGCTTGTCTAATCTCCTTTCTGATCTCTTCCATGTTTTGTTTCATCATCTCATTCATGCTCTCCAACATAGTCTTATTAAGCTGAGCAGTCATGGCTTCCATCAACATCTTGTTCCTTCTCATCAGTTCTGCCTCTTCCTCACTCTCGTTACCCATAGTACCTGAGATAAACAAAAGAAAGTAACCAGTAAGTAGTTCACGAAACAAAACAAACACGAAATAGATTCAAATAAGGAAACAACAAATGATGATAGAACTTGAGCAACACGGATCAGGTTTTGAATTAAAAAAAAAATTCTTTCCACACTTACACCAATAGATCAAGTTCAACAACTGATGATATGACTCAACAATCACAGATCTATGGATATAAGAACAGATCGAATCAAGCAAACACAAACAACTTATAGATCTAGAAGTTTCAAAACCGTAGACAACAAGAATATGAATGGACTCTTTAGAAATCCCAGTCGAAATACTTAGATCTATCAGTTCTGAGACAAACATACACAGATCTAGCAATAGTGATGAAATAGATGAACAGATCTATAATAAAAATCGAGTAAACAACACTTCCCTAGCCAGAGTTGCTCTGATACCACATAATACACTCCTAGGATGCTTCTCTGGATAGAAATGGGATAGATCCTTGCAAGTAGAGAATCAGGGACTCAATCTTCTTCAAGGTTGTGGATCGAATGGTGACACAAGAGGGATGTATGGTCTCTTGATACTCCTAAGTGATGATCTCGGATATGACACACCTTGATAATCACTCTTATGGGTCTGTTAGATATGACTCACTAACAAAAGACTCAAGAACACTCAGACTACAAGGGAACTCGCAGCCGACAGAGAGAACAAGAGAATAGAATAAAAGGTTGGATAACTTCATTAGGGTTAAGAGTCACATATATATAGAGAGAGTAAGGAACATACTCCTTAGTCTCAAAATGTATCAAATAACAAAACCATAGTCTAAAAATAAAACATAGGATAAATTATAAAAGAGTCTTATTGTAGTCTTGAACCGAGATCATCAAGTGAGTGATAGGAAAGCAACATATGGCCTCGTTAAAAACCTATCTTTCGAAAACCCAGTGGGACAAAACCAAAGATAGGGAAAAAGAGCACACATATGTTACTTGCTCACTTGATGTCTATCTTGGAGCTGAGATGGCTTGAATGGTAGTAAGTGTATCTTGGTTGATCAAGCTTCTTCCAAGACTTTCTTCTTGCTTCATGGATGTCTTAAGTAGTCCTCCAATGGCTTCTTTGAGTTGCTTGCTTCTGGCTCGGGTCATGGGACCCTTAGGCATGGTGAGAGCATTTTCATCAGCTGGTTCCTCCATGGTCTCCTTATCTTCTTTGCTTGACTGGTCCATGATCATATCAGGAATCATCTGGATAGAAAGTGGGATATCTTCTTGCTCACAATCTGGCTCATCTGCAACAAAAGAGATCAAGTCAGTAACATTGAAACTATTGCTTATATCATACTTACCTTGAAGATCAAGCTTGTAAGCATTGTCATTGATTTTCTGGATGATCTCAAAAGGACCATCTATCCTCGGCATCAGTTTAGACTTTCTTTCTTTGGGAAACCTCTCCTTGCGCAAGTGAACCCAC
>NW_026620895.1:0-3299 GCF_000801105.2 Raphanus sativus
AAAGCCTTGGTCGGACTTCTTTTCCTTTCTTTCAAGGAATGTCCAGTTGAGTTCAGGAGTATTTTATGCATCATAATAGAGCCTAGATGGCCGAGCGTGTCGTGCCATACTTATAACGGCTTCTCTGAACTCTTTGGAAAGTGATTTGGGGTATTAACCCACAATCATATTTATCTTGGCTCAAAGAAGGCCTATAGATATAGTAGGTATAGTCTCTAGGACTTTCCTTTGGCCTTGGGCATTTTCATAAATCATAAGGAATTCTTTCTTTCCTTTGCCCATAGTTTCAATATGTAGAACATTCCACTTTGATTTATGTGGAATGTAATGCATCAGAGATTTTTACATGTGTGCTTTTAAGCATCATCAGGTTGGACTAGCCATGACCTTGAAAAATATATTTTGTCTCTTAAATTAATGTGGCTTGGTCCACTATAGAGAACAAAGACAAAGTAAAATGATGTCGAAATCTAATTGGCCTTTATTAAGGCAATATGAAGTCTCGTATTCAAGCTGATCATCATTCTTATGGTCGAAATTATTCGCACCATCTAGATGGACCCAATGGATCATAGGGTTTTATCCCTTTATGCTCTCCTGGTAGAGTTCAATAAGGTGTTTGGGAGTTTTACATCGGTTGGCCCAATGATTATTCATCCCATACTGATGATAAGCAGGTTTGGTTGAGGCCTGGGTTTTTAAACTCGGACTTGTTCCCACGGACTTATACCCACGGCTAGGTTGATAACCTTGGCCTCGGCCTCGACTAATGCTGTGACTGTGGGTGATATCCACGCACACCCTTGCCATCTTCCATGGCCTTTCATATGGCCATGGTTTGACTCTTTCATATGGCTCTGTGGCCGTATATGCCTTAGGCAATGCCTTAAAATCCAGGAGGCCTCATCTCACTATTCCTCATGAGTAACTCATTGTTTTGCTTAGCAAGCAACAAACAAGAGATTAAATTTGCATATATGGAGGAACCCTTTTTCTCGGTATTATTGCTGAAGCAAAACATTGCTTGTGGAATGTTGAGAATTTCTTCTCTAACATGTCAGCATATGTGATAGTCTCTCCACACAGTTTCAACTTTGAGACTATCATGAATAGAGCCGAGTTATACTTATCCACAGACTTATAGTCTTGGGTCTTTAGGTCCCTCAAATTATATAGGGCCTTTGGTAAGAGTACCATTATATGGTGATCATATCTGGATTTCAGTTTTTATCCAAAGGTCCAGAGGATTCTCAATAGTGAGATATTGATCATTGAGACTTTCAGTAAGGTGATTTTGATTCAATCACCAAGATTTAGATAAGATGATTTTCAACATCTGAATATTTAATCATTGCTTTCAAGCATCAAGAATTTATGCAAGCAAATGTATATGATTTTCAATAATGCTTCCCCCCAAATCATATAATCTATTTGCTTTAAGCATTTCTAGTATGACAATGATCAATTGATCACTGCATCTAGTGATCCTTTTAATTATAATTCATATTTGGATTGATTATATATATGTATATAATTTCATATAGGGTTTCCAAGCCCTTTAGAATTTTGAATAAGGATCAATCATTATTATGGGATCAAGTAGGATCACAATGGTCGAAAGATAAATGCATGGATCAAGAACTAATTGGATGTTCTGTCCTAAGCATTGGACCAAAATAATATAAATGTGATTCTTAATGCAAGAGGATACTTGATTTTCAAAGATTATAAAATAATAACCGATTCCTTCCCCCCTTTACCGGGTAAACCAAGACAAGAAAATTTATAATTTTCAGCAAATGTCTAAACCAAATTCAATTATATTTTCAATCAATTGGTTTCAAGGAAGGTTTATATTTTAATAAAAGCAAGCATGCTTAATTCTTAATAAAACTATATGACAAGAAAATGCATGGAAATGATCAGTTCATGATATGTGAATGATCTAACAATTTACTTATCCATGTTTGATCGGATTAAAACAGGATTATAATTTCAATCAAAGCAAACATGCTAAGTTTAAATGAAAACCGATTTGGTCTAATTATATGCAAGCAGTGTGAACCATTTAGATGCAAGCAATATGAACCATTTTAATTTATATGAACTATTATCAGGATTGTCAATGAAATGCAAACATAAATTCAGTCTTAGCAATATGACAATTATGCATGGTCAGATTTTAAACAATATGACAAATGCATTCAAAGTTGGTTCAAGATGATTCAAGATGAACAGATGCAATCAAGTATGCAACAAGATTACTATATAATTTAATCATCAATTTCAAGCATGGTACTAGATCAATATTTAACTAGCAACCTATATGATCCATATTCAATATGATATGAAATCTATTCAAGGTTGGTTCAATTATCAACCTATATGATCAAATGATTTCAAGACAGATTTTATTTTATGACATATCAATATAAACAAGACTATATGTTATTTTCAGTCAAAGATATGCAATTAATTAAAATCAAATATGCATTTATAAAAATCAAAGCAAAGCAAACAATGACAGTCAAAGATATGCAATAATGGGATTTAATTTCGATTTTATTTTGGTTGACTGGATTCAAGGTTTTGATCTTTGGATTTTCGATTTTGCTGGTTGAAAACCAAGCAAGAGGTTTAAGGGTTTTGATGGTATTGATAAACGACTTATACAACCTGCTAGAACAGCTGGTGATGCGAATAAACAAAGGTTTGATTATTGGTTTCAATCCTTTAGACAAATCCGGATTTAAGGCCGGATCATATAGGAGAAAAGTAGAGCCGATTAATGGCTTACAAACCAAGAAGGGGATTTAGGATTTTGTGGCCGGAAAAGAGAGCTCCTGTGGAAAGAGACTTCTCAGGTGGAGAGCACATTCGTGCTGATAACGTGTTATAAACTAAAGAGAATGTGGAGAGTGATTTGTGAGAAAGTTGTGTGTATTTCTCATTAGCCAACACCACATTATATAGTGGTTTGTACAAGTGCTTTACAAGGAATGAAATCTATACATTAATTACATTGACTACATTCATGTCATAGAGAAGACTTGGTCATGGTGATAACTCCAAGGTTGACTGAGTCTTCTGATCTCGGTCCGGTTTGTAGATGAACCGATGTAGACCGGGTGTAAACCTCCTTGGACTTCCTCTTGTACTTGTTGGACTTGTCTAGTACTTGGTTAAGTACTTGGTTATGGTCCATCCACACAATGGATATTATAACACTAACCATGTATATGAAGCATGCAAAAAATCAGATTCAAATTCGAAGTATTTTTTTTTTTACATCAAAAATA
>NW_026620896.1:0-3295 GCF_000801105.2 Raphanus sativus
TGCTCTCCACTCCTCATCCTGCATAGCTTCCTCATATGTCTTTGGAATCCATTCTTGATCCAATTCAGTGATGAAGGCTTGATGCTCCACTGGATACCTTGCAAGAGAACATACTGCTTGGATTGGATGAGCTACTGCTTGATTGTTGAAATACACTCTTGTATTTGTCCAGTTTGAGGCTGGGTTTCTCTGCCTTGTGCTTCTCCTAAGCAGTGGCTGAGCAACCTGCTCCTCCTCCACATTCTGCTCGCTTGAACTCACCACTGGTTCCTCTTGACTGCTGTGATGCTGTTCCTCTTGTGCATGATCCTCATGATTCTCAGCTTGATCATGACTTGCTGAAATATCCTCTTGATGTTGTTCAGCTTGATTGTCCCCCTCAGGATCAAGGTGAGTAACTTCTATACTCTCGTTAGTAATTCCTGGTCCTGGTGGAATTGTTGCTTCTTCTTGTACACCGGTTGTCCTCTCAATAGGTACACTGATGCCAAGGCTCTCCATGACTCTTCTGAGATTATCAGCTCTATCTGAAGTAGGTTGGGATAGATTCTCCAAATCTTCCCAATTCTTCCCATCATAGTAACTCCTAGATTCCATGAACTTGACATCTCGTGAGATTAAGACCCTCCTGGTCTCTGGTACATAACATTTGTAGCCTTTTTGGTGAGGAGAATACCCAATGAACACTGCCTTTGTGCTTCTTGCATCAAGCTTGTTCCTCTGCCCTCCTGGTACCAATACAAAACAGATACATCCAAACACCCGCATGTGATCCAGAGATGGCTTGCTCTTGTTGAGAACTTCATAAGGAGATATGTCATTGAGAACTCTAGTTGGGGTTCTGTTGATCAGATGACAAGCAGAAACCACAGCATCACTCCAGAACCTCTTTGGAACACTCATGTGGAACATCATTGATCTAGCCACCTCCATAAGATGCCTGTTCTTCCTTTCAGCAACTCCATTTTGCTGAGGAGTATAAGGACAACTGGTCTGATGGATAATCCCTTGTTGAGATAAAAATTGCTTGAAAGCTCCACTTGTGTACTCTCCACCATTATCAGACCTGAGAATCTTCACCTTAGCACTGAAGTGGTTGGTGACATGAGAATGATAATTCTTGAAAGCTTCCAAGACTCTGTCCTTAGACTGGATCAGTGTTACCCAAGTGTACTTGGACTTCTCATCAATGAAGGTGACAAAGTACTTGTGATTTTCTCTGGACATACAGGGAGCAGTCCACACATCAGAGTGAACCAGATCAAAGCACTTCTCATAGATTGTGCTTGACCTTGGAAATACTGTCTTGCAATGCTTCCCCAAGATGCAGGCTTCACACTCATCATTTTTAAACACCACTCCAGGAAGCATCAGATTTAAAGCTCTAGTGTGCGGATGTCCCAATCTAGCATGCCATATGGTGCTCTCAACCCCAGCAGATATACTGACCAAGCAACGTGAGGAGGATTCAGCTAGTTTAGTCTTCTGGAGATGATACAACTCCTGATGGCTGTGACCTCTTCCAATAACCTGCCCTGTCTTTAAATCTTGAAATTCAACCTCATCTGGTCTGAAGACAACCTGACAACTCAGATCAACAGTAGCTCTCCTCACAGATAACAGGTTAGATGTAAACTTAGGCATATATAAGGCGGTTGATTCCCTATCAAACAACCTAAGGTTCCCTATCCCTTCTATCTTCACCTTATCACCATTAGCTATCAGAACATTTCCAGTGGCAGGTTGGATATCACTAATCAAGTTCCTATCACTAATCATGTGATGACTAGCTCCTGAATCTATAATAATGGGTTTAGAGTCAGGAGGTGATATACCAGCCTTCTTGGATGAGATAAGGGATTGGGCAGCTTTGATAAAGAGATCCAAGTCTCTCCTGGTTGCTGGACCATCAGTGTTGGTTGCACCAGTCTCACTTCTCCACCCTTCTTCTTTAGTGGGATTACTACTAAGCGCTGAGTACATGGTTCTTCCTTGAATCACTGAATGCTCAAACTCCTTGAGCTCATAACCATCTGATTGACTTCTAAGAGCACCAGCTTCTCTTAAGTCTGGTACTTTTCCTTTTCTAAGGAAATAATTTATCAGTTTGTTGTAGGTTGAATCCAGGTGCAGCAGTAAGCTCAGAAACTTGTCCTGCTCATAAACAACTTGAAGACTCTCCCATAAACTTCCATAGCCAGTCTGAAGAGTCTCCCACAGGTTCCTGGCGGTTTGAATGTGAGAGTGTGCCTTCAAGATTGGTGTAGACAGAGAGTTGTGTATGATTCCAAGTGTTTGCTGGTCTTCTTGAACCCACTTGTGGTCACGCCTCATGCGTGTGTGCTTGCTATCCTCTTGAGTCATCTTCTTTGAAGTTCCAGCCTCCATGATGTGGCTGTCCCAAAGACCATGACTCCCCAAGGTGAATCTGGCCACTCTTGACCATATCAGATAATTAGACCCCTCAAGAGTTACAGGAATATAAACCTCTGATTTCTCCATCAAGAACATCTGAAGAACATCAAGAACAACTAGTAGCCAGTGGTAGGGCTTTCAAAGATATTATCAGAGTGAGAAAAAGAAATTTATAGAAGAAATGGATGAACTTTGCTATTTTTGGCAAAATCTGGAAATGAAAAAGAAGAACACCCCAAGAACAGGATGAACTTTGCCAAAAATAGAAATAAAAACACAGAATTTGCGGAAGACAATTAGGTTTCAAGAGCTTGTGGCTCTGATACCATGTGAGAAATGATAGAAATATGAGAATCAAAGAGAGAAATATTGCTGGAGAAATGAAGAACAAGAGATAGAGAGAGAGAGAGTGAGTGTGACGAGTTTTAGAGAGAGAGAAGGAGAGAAATCATTTTCCTTAGTTTATTATGTTGCATACAGAGTTGAATAAATAGAGGAACAATCTGAATCAAGACAACAGAGGAAACAATAAACAAATGAGGACCAGAGCAGGCCCAAGTCACTCTCAGCTGGACCAGAAAGGGACAGCTCCTTTGACTCTCTCCTCCTTATCTTCACATGTGACTTTGGTCTGTCAACTACTCCCAACAGCTATATCCACTTGCTTCAACTTGTTTACTTCTTCCAGAACCTAAGTAGGCGCAAGGGAAGCTTTTGAACTCGTCTCCCTCCTTTCCTTGCCTTCCAAGGCAAGTTTAGATCAAGGCTTGTATGGGCAAGCTTGATTTCCAAGTAACCTCCAATACTTGCCTAATCCGGATGCACTTGTTCCTTCTTGTTTCCTACTGATTTAACTCCACTCTTACTGCTTCTTATTGCT
>NW_026620897.1:0-3287 GCF_000801105.2 Raphanus sativus
GTGGAGAATAACCAGGAAGTTGAATAAATCTCATAGGAGTTGTGAGTAAGAAGATATCCCACTTTCTATCCAGATGATTCCAGATTAGCCTGTTCGTGTTGGAAAAGCTGAGAACAGCTAAGAACATGAACTCACTCTTTAATAATGGAAGAGACAATCAACTTGTGATTGAATCCTCTCAGCAAAATAATCTACACAACCATCTGAATCTAGAGAGATTAAGTGGCTGTGAGATTGATACAATAATTAGAATTAAACTAAGAACAGAATAAAGACTCTAGTTTGAATCTATTCCTTAAGAAGTGACACAACACTTTCAGTTTGTTCACTTAAGGAGAATCGGAAATAGAATCAGTAAGCTAGAGTTTAAGACAAGATAAAGAAGAGTTTAGACTGATTTTAGAAGTGAATGGGTAAGCAATGATCTGCCCTTAGGCAGACCCAAAATCGTGTAACTCAATCTCACTACATTGTGAATAATTTGCTAAACACTTAGTAAAGAAGATGGAGGTACACAGATTATATGTAAAGCTTATCTCTTATTTCTTGTGTGTGATTACAATGAGGCTGCCTCTTTATTTATAGAGGAGAGCCTTAGGTTTTACAGCAGCAACAAGACAAAGATACAACTTGCAAGCTATTAAACAATTGTTAAAGGACAGCTTGACTAAACTAATATTATTTAAGGGAAATCAGAGTGAGAGCAGGCTGGGGAGAGAGAATGGCACGTCCAGGATGAGTGAGAGTGACATATCACAACAGCTCTTTGCTTAAATTCACATGTGATCTCATTTCAACTTCAAACAAGATGCTTGGCGCCAATGCAGTCTGATTTTGTTTCTGGTCGACAGGAACTCCCTATCTTTGCACCAACATTATCAGAACCCTATCTTTGCACATTCTTGATCTTGATCCTAACTTTGCACATTCTTCTTTTAGTGATTCAAGGTTGACCCGGACTTTGTACTTCCATGATCTTCCTTGTGCATACTTTGGGCATCATTTCTTTTGCACCAACTTTGCACAAGTACACCTTGATCACACTCAGCTACTGCTTCTTCCTTCTTCTTTCCAACACTCCCCCTCAAGCTTGACCATAGGAGATCCTTGGGCAAGCTTGGAACTATGAAGAAGCTCCCTCATTAAAACCTTTATGTGCAAAACCCAATGGGACAAAAACACATAAAGGAAAAAGAGTAGAGTTCAACATAGCCTAGGGATTGGCCAGTGAGTCTAAGGATCCCAGATAACTCATGGTGGAGTCCTTAGACTCTGGATCATGGCCTGACTTGTGCTGCAAGGATGAACTCCATAACTTGCACACATCAACATCTCGGAACTCTTCTCTAGGCCGGTTGTGTCTCCCCCTTTCTTCTGACTACTCGCCATCTTCAAAGGGCTTAGGGACCACCAGCTTCTATTTCAGAGAGCTCCACTAAGGTACCTGATACATTATCCCAAAGGTGCATCAGTTCTTAAGGCAAAGCATCCAATCACAACAAGCTCAATAACATTTTAAGTGTAAGAACAATCATAAATGTATTGAGATGAGTTTAAGGTGCTTCCCTTTCATCAGTATGGTGGGGAGTGAACTTTACTTGAATCCCCACTTGGTAAAGTAACACTCAGATCATGGAAGCTCAATCTCATGCTTGGAACAGTGAGTGCCTTGAGTCTTCTTTGATCGGATTTATGATGCAAGCGTGAACTCCACAGCTTGCCAATGGCTTGTGGCGGTTGGATCTTCAGGATTGCTCTCTTCATTACCCCTCCTCAAGCTTGATCCAGAGAGTATAGGGATGGACCAAGCTTGGAAGTGAGCAAGACTTAGCTAGAACCAGGAGCGCATCACCCCAACAGCTGCGCTTAAGTCAACTAGTTCCTCCTCCTCTTATCTCCTATCCACTGCCTAAAACAACTCTTCCTTGTGTGTCTCTTGGAACCAGGAGCTCAACACCCAAACAGGCTGCGCTTAATTCAACCGGTTCTACACACAAGTTGTCTCTCCATGGTCAGGAATATACACCAAGTGTAGGCTCTGAACACATGGGCAAAGACTTCTTCTTTGTATTGATTTGATGATGGACAGAGATCACCTCTTGTGTACCTGAAACATCACTCAAACTCCAACAAGAATCAGTCCACACACACTAGGATCAAACCTTGATACCACATCAAGTCTGATCCCAATGTTTAAAAACAAATGCAAAGGACAGAAGCTAAACACACATTTAGAACAAATCCATGCACGCCAACTTCTCTAAATGCACAAGAATGATAACTCATCAACACAAGACATTTAGGCTATTTATAAAAAATATTTGAACAGCAACAGAGCATGAATTCAATTTAAAACAGAGACTAGACAACTCATCTAATCACCCTAGACAGCACAAGAATGCACTACAAGTTCAGGAAACTCTCCTAGAACTCTAGCAATGCAACATAACAGAAACTGAGACTAAGCAACTCACTTAAGCCAGAGATAACTCAAACAATTAATCTAAGACAAGAACTAGTCATAACCATGCTAGCAAACTTAGAAATAATTTAAAAACAGAACAACACACACAATTAAAGTATCATGGGACAGAAACTAGGTTCAACAACTCTAGCAACTTGAACCTGTCCCAAGAATACTAAGCAGCACAACACTCAACACAACCAGACATAACTACACAAGCTTTTTATTAAGGGTTAGGAGGTTAACTTACAGCCAAGGAACCTGATCTGGTTCCTTGAACCTCCAAGGCACACAGTTCACTTGAACTTGACAGATTTGGAGTTAGGGTTCTCTACCCCACTCCCTTTCCTTGTGTGTGCTTTCCCTTTGAACCACTCATGATTAAGACCCCTCCTTTCTTCCTGATTACCAGATGCCACCTTCTGGAACACAGTGAGAGACTCCATCTTGGAGAGAACATGAAACTTGCTTGTACAGACTTGGTTTGGAGTATTGCTTGCCAAACAGCTCCAAGACCTTCTTTCTCCAAGAGATATCTTCATGCTGAACAGAAGAAAGGATGATAGACCTTGGGAAGTCTCTGGACACGCCATGGTTGCAGTCTTCTTCCTCTTGAAGAGATTGAACAGCCAACAAGACAGAAACTTCTACAATGGTCTGAACAGCAATGAGGATGAGCTTGTGCTTGATTTGCGGAAGATTTTTGATTTTCAGGAGCTTGGGAGCTCTGATACCATGTTGGAAAAGCTGAGAACAGCTAAGAACATGAACTCACTCTTTAATAATGGAAGAGACAATCAACTTGTGATTGAATCCTCTCAGC
>NW_026620898.1:0-3284 GCF_000801105.2 Raphanus sativus
GTAGCACAACGTGGCATTTTGCTACGTCTTTTGATACGCTCTTTTTTTGCTACGCGCGTATACGTACGTTTCGCGTTTCGTAGCATTTCGTGGTTTTTACTCTATATAGCCACGAAATCTTGGTCATACCCACGAAAATTTTCGTGGCTGTAGCGATGTTTTTTACTAGTGTTTAGAATAGGGGGCCCAAAAAACATTGTATTAGTTAGGGGCTGAGGCTAATGCTTTTTATATATATGCTTAGGCGGCTCTGGGTATAATATCAAGCTTAAGTTTTATAATGTACTATCAATATTTTTAAATTACATTTAAAAATTAATTTTGATTTCTCAACAACATGTATTCTCTATAAGTTTGTCTAGGGACGACAAGTGATAATACATCAACTGTATTAGTACAGCGTCACAGACCATTATTTTATGTCTTAATACTTTTGCTTACACTGCAAATATATATTATATATATATATCATATGTTTATCATATATATAATGCATTTATAATATATCACATTGATATATAATATAGCTAGAAATAATCGATGTGTTTAACATAAATAGTACAATAAACTGTACGTGGCGAATTAGTGGGTTCCAATAAAGCTATACAAAGGATAAATAAATGGGCGATCAACGGAATATTACTTTGTGCTTCAGAAAAAAAAAACAGATAGGTCAATGCTTTTTGTATATCTCCGATTAAAAAAAACAGATTAACATAGTTTTCAGTCTCGTGAAAAGAAAAGAAATAGCTTTCACTTGATCAGCTTTCGCCATTATAAAAGAAAAGAAAATAAATTACATGTCTCATTTACGTGTGTTTTTTTATTGTAACTGGCTTTCAAATCATTTACCTGTGTTGACATGAATATGGTGACAAGAGTAATATTTAACGATCAATATATTCATGTGCCATGTAAATAAAATCGATTTTAGTTTCAAAAAAAAGAAAAAAAAACAAAATCGATTTTATATAAATCGACATGTAGGTACATCGCGTTGATTTACATGCTAAAGTGAAATTGCAACAACATGTATATGCCGCTATGACATCCACATGTGAGCCACCAAATATTCTCAAGTTGTTAAGCTAAACATGATTATGATTTATGGTATAGTCAAAGCCAATGATTAGGAATTAGGAATTTGGAATAAACATCCACAAGAGAAACACTCTTTTACTTATTTTTTTCGTTATAGCTGTGTACCTAATTTTGTTTTTCTCTTGAAAAATTATTATGAAATTTACGAAAATATAATAAAAATTACAAATGAAATTTAGAATATAGTATTATTTGGAAACATGAATAGTAGTATAAAAAGTGTATTAGTGATATAAAATAGATTTAACTATAATGTAGAAAAATTATTTAATTTAGAAATTTAGAAAATAAATGTTAGGTCTAAAAGTAGGATTCTGTTTTAATAAAAAGATTGATTTTCTATGGTGTTTATATAACACCAGTGTTTCAGAATATATATATTTAGTCTCTGTTTCTCAGTACAATGTAATTTTTGTTTTTTTCATTTGTTCATATTTATTTTCTTGCATTTTTATCACAGTTATTATACAAAATTATATTGGATAACAATAACTAAACAGTTTAATAGGCAAACATATAAAAGAAACAAAGAGACTAAAGCTGCTAAATATAATCGGATTCTAAGAGAAGGGTTTGAAGGCATTAAGGAGGAGTTCTCACGTTACGTGAAATCAAAGGTAGGTCTAGGAAAAGAGAGGTGAAACCAACTAAAGATTTGGGCTGGCTCGGTTTTCAGCTTCACGTGGTATATGGGATGCACTATGTTTGGGCCAGCTATTTTTTCCTTTGGAAATCTCGGATGGATCAAGAGCCAAGGTAGGATGAAAGTAAACAATATATAGTTATAGTTGTATGAACAACGACAATTTCAGTAAAGAGACGTAAATTGTAGAGATGAGCTTTGGGAACTAGAGTTAATTCTGACCCCCAAAAGTCTCAGCATAGTGGATATCGTGAGAAGCCAATGTATTTCTTCTCTGTTCTGAAAGATATCTGGGCTTGAGAGCATGTGATAGGTGGATCACTGTGTTAAAGAATAGAAGGTAGCAAAACTAGAAAGTGAAGCGACGGATATTGGACATTTACACTTATTTGCACATTAAGCTGGTTGTTGTTGAAGTAACTCTTCAGTGATGAAGTCTGGTTCAGAATTCAAAGGTCTTCTTGAGATGTACTCTGAGTACAAAGAATCGATTAGATGTTTATTGGCGTGAGTAGAAGGTTGTTTTAGTCAAGGATGATGAAAACTAAATGAAAACCAGCAAGTGAGCTGAAGAAATCATTCAGCAGTTGAAGATTGATGGTTGACTCAATGGACTTATGCATCAAAGAGACGAAAGGTTCCATCCTTTTAAAACTAGACGAATTATGAGAAAGCTCACTTCGAACAGTGTGATCAGTCAGTGTATGCGTTGTTTTACTACTGAAGTTAGTTGCTCACAGAATCTGATGTAACAGACTCTGAAACAGAAACCACAACAATGGTAGGTGAATAGGTTGAGAACAGATAACTTCACAGCATTTGTGAACAACAACTACGAACAGAGGGGTTTTACAAGCAACTTCAACACAGCCGCTGGGACTAGCTGATAGGTGGATCACTGAAATTATGAAAAAATGACGTTAGATTCTAAAATGATTAAAAGTAGACCATAAAGTAATTGGTGGGCTTAATGGGCTTCGACTGGGCAAGGTGTAACATCATATATCGAAAATTCTAGCATGCATCATGCCATATGAAAACACCTTTTTCCTGTGGTGGGCAATCCCGATGGTTGATGATCCAGTTTTAGGTTGAGTAATTTTTTCTGATTTCAAAGTTTCAGATTTTAGTATAATCAAACAAAAAAAGACTTGTTTCTCAAAATTTAAAATTAAATAGATATGTCTGATTTTTATTTACTCGTGTCTATTATTATTTGTTTTTTCGTGTTGTAGCAAATGACTTTATATCAAAGAGGGTTTTTCTAAAATGATTTAAAAATTGATGATAAACAAAAAAACTAATTAAGAAATTGATTGAATAGACAAAATTGGATATCATTTTTCAAAAATATACTTAATCAAAAAATATTATAGCATTTGAGTAAGTTTACTGATTATTGTTTAGGATAATATATAGGAGATAAGATTGTGTTTGTAAATTTCTATTAATAATTATTAAACATATATAAGATAACTTAGAAGGGTTAAATTTTATATAAAAAAAACTTAGAAGGGTTAATTTATCTTTTTCATAATAA
>NW_026620899.1:0-3277 GCF_000801105.2 Raphanus sativus
TGATTGTGAGGCTTGTATATTAGGAAAACATTGTAGAAATGTGTTTCCTAAATCAATGACCATCTATGATAATTGCTTTGATTTAATCCATTCTGATGTATGGACTGCCCCATGTGCATCTAGAGAACAGCATAAGTACTTTGTGACTTTTATAGATGAAAAGTCTAAGTATACTTGGATCACTCTGCTGCAATCAAAAGATAGGGTGCTAGAAGCCTTTAAAAATTTTCAGAATTATGTCACTAACCATTTCAATGTCAAGATTAAAATTCTTAGATCAGATAATGGTGGTGAATACACTAGCACAGCCTTCAAACAACACTTAGCTTCACACGGAATCATACATCAAACCAGTTGTCCTTACACACCTCAACAAAATGGTGTGGCAGAGAGAAAGAATAGACACTTGATGGAAGTGGCCAGGAGCATGATGTTTCACTCCAATGTGCCTAAGAGGTTTTGGGGAGATGCAGTGGTTACTGCTGCTTATCTTATCAACCGCACGCCAACAAGAGTTCTTCACAATGCCACTCCATATGAGGTATTGAACAAAACTAAATCATCCATAGATCACTTGCGTGTGTTTGGGTGTGTGTGTTTTGTTTTGATTCCAGGAGAGCTTAGAAACAAGCTGGAGGCCAAGAGTAGAAAGGCAATGTTCATTGGGTATTCAACTCACCAGAAGGGTTACAAATGTTATGTACCAGAGACTAGAAGAGTTCTGGTATCAAGGGATGTTAAGTTCATGGAATCAACAGGCTACTATGATGAGAAGAGTTGGGATGAACTCAAGGATCTTTCTCAATCAGCCACTGATAGAGCTAACAACCTGAGGATCATTATGGAGAGACTTGGCATCAGTCTACCAAAGGAACCAGAAAAGGTCAGGGAGACCTCCACTCGGGCTGCTGAAGAAGTAGTAGAAGAAATTGGAGTATCTCATCCTGATCATGAAGGGGGCCATGGAGATGATCAATCTGCTGGTGTAGCCATGAGTAGAGACATTGGAGAGCTGAGTGAGTCTGACGAGGGAGAGCTAGACTTGAGCAGAGAAGAGCTAGACTTGAGCAGAGAAGAGCTAGACTTGAGCAAAGAAGAGCCAGACTTGAGCAGAGAAGAGCCAGACTTGAGCAGAGAAGAGCCAGACGAGCTAGCCAGTGTTTGGAGTGGACCAGTTACTAGATCAAGGCTGAGAGAACAAGAGGAGAGGCTCCAAGAGTTAGCCAAAATCGTGGGGGACTGGTTCAAGACAAGGAGATCAAGATAAACCAGCTTGTTGGTTTAATTTAATTGCAATGTAATGAGTTTTAGTTATTTGGGCTTTATTTAAATTAAACCAAGTCAATTAGGATTTTTTAAATAAACCAATTTAGAAATTGGTTTAGGATTAGGATTAAACTAAACCATTCTGGTTTAGGATTAGGTTAGTTTGGCGTTTCTTTTATTTATCTTGTACGCAGCTTTTGAGAAATCAATCGACATTTTTTTATCTTCTTTGTTTTGAGTTTTCTCTCAATTCTGCTGGTGTGTAATATCCAGCCTTGGAGTATCAGGAGACGAGTCATCCCTCTTGTGTCCCACATCAATCCACATACCTTGATACAGATTGAGTCTTTGATTCTCTGTTTGCAAGGATTATCTTCTGTGATCCATCTTAGACAATACAGGGTGATCCTGTGTCTGTGGAGCAGAAAAGAACATCTTTAGAGCATCCCATAGCTCTGAGGAGAAGACCATATTCATCATCTATCATCCACCCACGCCCCCTTCAAGAGATCCAGGGAGAGACAGCCATTACAGGGCTGCACCAAGTGGTATCAGAGCCTCTTGAAGGTTAGGGTTTGAATTTTTCACCTAGGAGCACGAAATCTATCAGTTAGGAAGCAGTATTCTATGTCTGGATATGGAGAAGAGTTTACAATTCCATGCTTCTATGGGAAGATTGATACAGAGGCATACTTTGATTGGGAAAAGAAGGTGGAGTTTCTCTTTGGACTCCAATGCCACACTGAAAAGAAAAAGGTATGTCTAGCAGTCACTGGACTCTGTGGAAGTGCATTCTCATGGTGGCAAAGAGTTTCTCAGACTAGGAGATTTGAAAAAAAATCACAAATTACTTCATGGGTTGAGATGAAGAGCTTGATGAGGAAGAGGTTTGTGTCACAGTGGAAACTTCCTGAAATAAAGCCAGAAGCATCAACAAAGCTTACTACTTTAGAACAGCTTTCCTGTTGGTCTAAACTACCATCAAAACCTGCTGGAAGAAGATCTGTTGTTCCTGTTCTATCACTGAAACAAGAGGAGGAGAAGCTGCAAGCTTCTATATTAGCTTCACCAATAAAACAGATTGAGGAGAGTCATGAAACTGAATCAGAACCAACAACTCTTTGTCTGAAGCTAGAGGAGGAAGTAAAAGTTGCAGAAGCTGAGTGTAGCCACGTGCCTGATCAAACAAAACAAGAAGAAGAAGTTCCTGGAGGGTCATCTAAAGCTCTTGAATTGGTGTTTTCTACTGTTGAGCAAGGTGATAGTTTTAAGAGTTTATCTTGTGAGTTTCTGATCAGACCTATCATATGTCTTCAGCTCAGCATAGTGGAGCATCTGGTGGTTGTTAAGGGCCTGCAACAAGTTGTTTTTGAACCAGGAGGAAGCTTGTGTGTGTTTAGAAAAAGTCACAAAATTCTGGAACAGAAAACAGCAGCCTTCAAGTATGATTTGCAGAGTTCATTCACTCTTAAAGAACAAGATTTGTGGTCAAATCTTTTTGAAGGGAGAGAGGATGGAGTGATCTTAACTAGCTGCAGTAANCATAGAGGAAGAACAGGAGGCAACACATCCTTTATCAGTTTCATAACTGATCAGAACAAGCTGAGAAGAGACAAACAGGAACTGGTGGTGGTTAAAGAGAAGCCAGAACTGGAGGATGAGTATGGGGACAAAACCACACGACCACCTGACCAGAAGAAGGATAAACTGAGAGTACATGGTCTCATGTTCATGTGCAGGACGTGTGTAGCATCATCCAAGAGAGAAGCAGACAGCTTTAAACTCAACAAAGTGGAGGAATCATCTACCTTAGAAGCTATATGCCTTGAGAAAAGTTCCAAGATGTTGTTGAGACATGAAGAAGGATTGCAATACTTTGTGTTTCACCAATAAAACAGATTGAGGAGAGTCATGAAACTGAATGTTTCAGTTTCAGTTTCATGACTCTCCTCAATCTGTTTTATTGGTGAAGCTAATATAGAAGCTTGCAGCTTCTCCTCCTCTTGTTTCA
>NW_026620900.1:0-3273 GCF_000801105.2 Raphanus sativus
GTGGAGAATAACCAGGAAGTTGAATAAATCTCATAAGTGTTGTGAGCAAGAAGATATCCCACCTTTTATCCAGATGATTCTAGATTTGCCTGTTCGGACATATGCCATTATCTTCATGATTCTTATCAAACAAGGATGAACCACGATCTAAGAAGCTTTATTTGGAACCACTAATCAGTGGAGAATAACCACGAAGTTGAATAAATCTCATAGGAGTTGTGAGTAAGAAGATATCCCACTTGTGAGTTTTTACAGAGATCTCAACTCTAAATGTGTGTGAGTGTGTAAACAACTCCAATGGAGCAAGATAAAGATTTGTTTAGGTGATTTAAAGAGAGATAGATTAAGGGCAGTGTTTATGAGTGATTAAGTATGAACTCAAATCAGAAATGGAGACTTGGAGAGATTAAAAGACTAAGAAAGGGGTAGACTAAAGTATCTGATTCAAGAACACACTTTTATTTCATGAAGGAGAGGGGTTTTCCCCCATACTCTCTTAAGAGTTTACATATCGCCAACTACAAGCTTATTTATAAGCTTTACACATCTGGTTACATTAAAACCCTTAATCTAATGGATAGAAATAACTTGAGAGAAATGGATGGTGTAGATCTTCTTGTTGCAATATGAGTGATTGATGCTCATTGGAGGAGAGAAGCTGCTGTCTGATTGGTTTAATTCAAAATGGGGAAGGCTGGACTGTGATTGGCTCTCCTTAGGCTCCTCCAAATCTGTCCATGCATCTGTCCAGGTTCATGGTCGTGGCTCCCTTTGTCTTTACAGCAAAGGCCAGCCTGTCCCATGACCAAACTCTCCAATCACAGCTCAATGGCATCTTCTTGATTCTCCTTTGATGCCATCTGATCAGAACCTTATCCATATGACTAAACCTTCTTTATGAGACCCTATTCTTGCACATATTATGTAGAAGCTTTCCCGGGACATCTAGCTGCACCCTATTTTTGCACCAACTTCAAAACTCCTCAAATGGTCGAGTTGTGAAACTTTCGGGTCGACATGGTCCGTACGGATCCGTACGGTCCGTACACGTCCGTACCAAATCCGTACAGCCTGCTCCCTAAGTTTGCACACTCTCCCATATGCTCCCAAACATGCTTCTAAGTCCCTCCTGGACTTGGCCCTATCTTTGCACAACCATCAGAACACTTCTGGACACTCTCAGACACTCCTGAAGCCTTGATAGACAATCTTTGGAAGGCTTGCCCTATTCTTGCACCATACTCATTCTACACCCAACACCTTTGGTTTCTCATTTCTTCTCTTCAAGTTAACACTCCCCCTCAAGCTTGACTCTTAGGAGATCCTAAGTCAAGCTTGGAACCTTGAAGAATCCCCTCATTAAAAACCTTACAAGGAAAACCCTTTGGGACAAAACCTTGTAAGGGAAAAAGAGTAGGTTCCTCAAGGTCTGGGGATTGGCCAGTGGGTCTTTGTACCTTACCAACAATGTAAGAGATCCAAAGACCCTGGATCATGGCCTAATCTGTGATGTACATTCGCTGATACTCATTGCACATCACCACCATGCCTTGTACTCTTCTTTGGAACTGATCTTGGTCTCTCCCCCTTTCACCCAACTTCTTGGTGCAGCCCTGGAATGGCTGTCTCTCTCCTGGATCTCTTGTAGGTGGGTAGATGCTTTGATAATCCTTGCAAACAGAGAATCAAAGACTCAATCTGCTTGAAGGCTAGTGGATAGATGATAGATGTTGATGATGAACTTTGCTAAAGAGCTATGGATTGCTCAGAAGCTGTTTTGCTACTCAAAGACACAAGATCACCTTGTATTGTCTAAGATGGGTTCACTAGGAATTCCTTCCCTTAGTGAGATCAATGTTCTTGAGCTGAACAGAGAAAGCTAGAGACTTTGAAACAACTTGTATGAAAGTTTTTAGATTAAAAGTTGAATGAGTTTCAAAGCAAACTGCTTAGAACTCTTAAACAATGTCGACAGAAATCAAAAGAAAACCCTAGGCTTAAACCAGATGGTTTAATCCTAATCCTAATACTAATAAGCCACGAAATTGGTTTGATTTAAAGTCCTAATCTACCCAAAACCTGGTTTAATTGTTTCTGGTTTAAATTAAATAAAAGCCCAATAACCAGAAACATTACAATTTAATTAAATTGAACCAACAGGCTGGTTTGTCTTGGTTATCTCCCTTGGAACTCTCAGCCACGTTTTTGACTAAGTGTAAGAGCCTCCTCTCTTGTGCTTTCAGCCTTGATCTAGTCACTGGTCCAATCCACACACTTGCTGGCTCTCCTGGTGTCTCTCTCTGGTTCTGGTTCTGGTCTTGGTTCTCCTCATCAGTAGCCTCCTCATCAGTGTCACTCAGCTTCTCCTCAAGGTCTCTGGTCATGGCTACACCATCCCCTCCTCCTTTAAAAGGATTTGACCTCAAATCCAAGCTCTGTATGATGATAGAACCCTGATCACTCAACACCAGAGTGCATGATATGGCCTTGAGAGATATCCTCACTTCTCTAATCTTTCCAGGGTCAAATACAAAGCTCTGCAATCCTTTCTCATGTCTCAAAAACATCTTGGAACTCTTCTCAAGGTAGGTACCTTCAAAGGCAGATGATTCCTCCTCTTTGTTGAGTTTGAAGCTGACTGCTCCTCTCCAGGATGATCCTACACACGTCCTAGTCATGATCATAAGACCATATACTCTCAGTTTAATCTCCCTCTGGTCAGGAGGTCGTGTGGTTTGGTCCCCATACTCATCCTCCTGTTCTGGCTCCCCTTTAACCACCACCAGTTCCTGTTTATCTCTTCTCAGCTTGTTCTGATCAGTTATGAAGCTGATAAAGGATGTGTTGCCTCCTGTTCTTCCTCTATGTTTACTGCAGCTAGTTAGAATCACTCCATCCTCTCTCCCTTCAAAAAGATTTGACCTCAAATCTTGTTCTTTAGGAGTGATATGAACCCTGCAAATCAAACTTGTATGAACTGTTTTCTGACCCAGAAAATTGTTACTTCTCTACCAATACTCAAGCTTCCTCCTGGTTCAAAAACAACTTGTTTGCAGGCCCTGGACAACTCTCAGATGCTCCACTAAGCTGAGCTGAAGACATACCATAGGTCTGATCAAAACTCACAACTAAAACTCTTAAAGCTATCTTCTTGCTCAACAGTAGAAAGCACAAATTCAAGAGCTTTAGATGACCCTCTAGGAACTTCTCTTCTTTTTTTTTGTTTGATCAGGCACGTGGCTACACTCAGCTTCTGCAACTTGTACTTCCTCC
>NW_026620901.1:0-3273 GCF_000801105.2 Raphanus sativus
GGATGAAACACGATCTAAGAAGCTTTATGTGGAACCACTAATCAGTGGAGAATAACCAGGAATATGAATAAATCTCATAGGAGTTTTGAATAAGAAGATATCCCACTTTCTATCCAGATGATTCCAGATTAGCCTGTTCGGACATATTGCAATATATTCTTGATTATTATCAAACCAGGATGTGTTAACTTGAAGAAAAGAAATGGAAAGACAAAGTTGAGATGAGTTTGGGTCTGGTACAAAAGAATCTATTGCAAGAGCTTCAGAGATTGTAGTCAAGGCTTCAAGAGTGTGTAAAGGAGTCTAGAAGTATAATGAGGGCTATGCAAAGATAGGGTTGAGTCCAAGAGGGACCTAGAGATCATTTTGGAGAGATTTGAGTTAGACAGTAACTCCAAAGTTACTGTGGTAACTTTGGAAAGTTACTGTGGTAACTTCAAATAATATTGTGGGTAATATTGGATCAAATGGTGAAGTAAAAAGATCAAGGTTGGGCGCAAGAGTGAAGAAGTATGTGACAGTTTGGTGTAGCAAAGAAGAGCTGGTGACAGGCTGTTCAGGTCTGGTCAAAAGGTGCTTTACCTTTATGACCAAGACCACTCTCCACCAAGTGTTTGAATCAGTGTGTATCTGGTCACTTATGAAGACAGATACATGGTTAACTATTCAGAGTAGCGAGGCGCCAACTATCAAGAACAATGAGGAGTCTCCATTTGAATTAAAGCAAGACCAGACCCAAGACTGCATCCAAGCCATTAATTTCTATCAAGTGTTTCTATCCATTAGATATAGGTTATGAGTTTGCAAAGTGTAAAGCCTATATAAGGCAGTGTGTATGGCGACTTGTAAACCTTAAGGGAGTAAGGGGGAGTTCCCCTCTCCACTTCATAATCTTAAGTCTCTGGTTCTCTAATCTTCAAGTCTTGTTAGTCTCTTAGTCTCTCATAAACACATAAACCTACACACCTAAACACTCTTATACACTGATTAATCTCACCATAAACAAACTCTTATTACTCCATTGGAGTTCTTATACACACACACATCTATAGAGTTGAGATCTCTTTAATACTCACATGGTATCAGAGCCAGGTTCATCAGAACCTGAGCTGTTGCTTCCGCCATACACATGCTCTCCTATCAGCTCAAATCAAACCTTGAAGACATCCAGCCGAGTTCAGTTTCTGAAGCAAAAGAAGACTGAAGCCGTGTGGAGTTCTCCTTGTCTCTCAGCTGAATCAAGCAGTACCTGGTGAAGAGTCTTGTTGGAAGCAGAGGTGGATGGAGAGGAGTAATTAACCTCATCCAAACTCGCCTTGTCCAAGAGCTCTTGTTCATCCGGTTACAAGAAGAACACTTTCCAGTACATGGCGAGTAGAAAGCTTAGAGAAAGGAGGGGTCTTTGAGTTGGTGGTGAAAGGAGGTGGCCATGAACTGAAGGAGAAGGAGATGGGTGACGATCCAGGCTTCTAGACCTCCACAAGTCATGACCAGCAGCCTTGAAGCTTAAGGAACCAACCAGGTTTCTTATAGTAAGCGATTCTGTTCTTTTAAAAATATGAGCATGTGTTGATATCTGATTGTGGTGTGGTGTTATTGTTAACATGTGGATGTTTAAAGATTGCTAAAAGGGTTTAGAATCTGTCCCAGGATGCATAAGAGTGTTGTTTAATGGTTGAGGATTGTTTAAAAATTGCTTAAGAGTGGTTTAAAAGTGCTTAGCCTGATTCTTGTATGAGTTGTGCAAGTTTGTTTATACTTGTAGCTTTCATATCTTGAAATCTGTTAAGGTTAAAGCATGGTGTGTGATGGAGGAGTAGTGCTTAGCCTCTCGGTTCTTAGTGATGCTTGTGAAGATGTTTATCTAGGATTGTTTAAACCGGCTTGAATACATGATTAGTTTCCGAGTATAGGTTGTTGCATACTGTCTTATTGCTGCCTGATATTGAAGCATTAGATTCATGTCTAAGTGCTGAGTAAAGGAGCTTTAAAATTTGCCTAGTAGCTTGCATTGAATCTGTTTTGATCTTGCTTGTACTTGGATTGAAAAGCTTGCAAAGAGGGGAACTTGATCATACTTGTCTTCAATCTGTTGCAAAGCTTAAGACATTGGAGATCAATCTTGATGATTAGTCAAGATGTGATCCCAATGCATTGTTTCTGATCTTTGCTGGAGTTTGAGTGGTGTTTCAGGTTCACAAGAAGTGTTCATAGCTTCACCATCCATCCGAGTGAAAGAGGAAGAAGGTAGTAGCCATTGTGGGTACAATGGAGTGCTAGAGAAGTTGTAATAGCCATTGTTGGAGCAATGGAGTGCTAGTAAAAGAGTGGTGAAGCGCCACTAGTAGAGAGGCTCAGTAAGGCTCACTTCCAAGCTTGACTTGTTCCACATGGTCAAGCTTGAGGAGGGGAGTTAAAGTGAGCAATCTATGGGTTCAAGAGGTCCATTGCAAGCAACTGAAGAAGGAGCCATCCGGGTCTAGGCAGTGGCGTGTCTAGGCAAGAGAGTGTTCAGAGTACTCTTGGCTGTGAGAAGATGAAGACTCTATCAGGGCGGCTTCTAGTGTGAGGTGACTGAAGAGGGAGAAGCTTCCACAAGCATTCCATACAAAGATGGCGAGTTCAAGGTTTTGCAATGGTGTGAAGATAAGTGATCATGTAAGCTATCCTTCCAAGCTTGACTTGTTCCACATGGTCAAGCTTGAGGGGGAGTGTTGAGACTTACATGATCTGAGAGTACTTGGTGGTTATTCAAGAAGAGGAGCAGATCAGTTATGAAGCACAATGAAGGATGTGGAGGCAATCTCCAATGCGGTCTCTAGAGTGAGATGGTTGGTATCACAGACTGAAGTATCTTATCATGAAGGGTTCAGTAACTTGGTGGTGACTCATGAAGAAGAAGCAACCAAGACTCAGCTTGTATCTATCAAAGATGATCTGGTAATCCGAGCACTAGAAACCCAACAGGAAGTTGGGTGAAAGGGGGAGAGATCAAGATCAGTCTGAAGAAGAGTACAAGATATGTTGGTGATGAGCAAGGAAAGAAGTGATCTACCTTGCATCACATGAGGGCCATGATCCAGAGTCTTTGTGTCCCTTACATTGTTGGTAAGGCACAAAGACTCACTGGCCAATCCCCGGGCCTTGGAGACTTTACTCTTTTTCCCTCATCAAGGTTTTGTCTCAAATGGTTTTCCTTGGTGAGGTTTTTAATGAGGAAGTTCTTCAAGGTTCCAAGCTTGACTTAGGATCACTAGAGTCAAGCTTGAGGGG
>NW_026620902.1:0-3263 GCF_000801105.2 Raphanus sativus
CAACCAGCATTATCCTTATCTTAGTATGGTTATATGAAATCAAACTGGATAAGCTATTGGATCGGATGAGTTTAGTAAATACAAATAATATGACTTTCACTCTGAATTCAAATATTAATTCGATTAATTAAAACTAGATCTTAGAGAGTAGAGACAATCTTAAAAGAAAACACTTTTTATCGCTTAAGGCTGTCGTACATCAAGAAAATAATTGAAACATAGATGGAATTAACAATTAAACAGAAGCATAGTTTTAGATTTTAGACATTTTCTTTACAGAACTCAATAACCCAGCAATGATAAGCCTGGCAAACGAATTTGCAATGGCTGAAGCCTGATTCCGCCGCTAAAGCTTCAAACTCAGCTCGAGACCTCTCTTTTCCACCGGAACATTGTGTGAACATCAGCATATCCATATCAAATGCAATGTTAGAATTGATGTCTCCACTCTCAGCATTATCAGGAGTGACTAGCTCTATGACGACCACTTTACCATTTTCAGGAAGTGATTTCCAACAGTTTTTAAGAATCTTTACGCAGTCCTCGTCAGTCCAATCATGAAGTATACGCTGAAAGATAAATCAAATCTCAAAATAAGTACAAAGTAATACATAAACACAAATAAATACGTGGTAAACAAAGAGAGTTGTTTAACTTACTTTTAAGATCATGGCATCTCCCTTTGGAACCTCTACAAACATATCTCCGGCGACATGTTCCACCCCAGGGTAAGAAGGTGCTTGTGCCAAGGCACAAGTCAGATCAAAGTTGATACCCTTAATATTGGGGTACTTAGAAGTGACAACACCAAGAGTATTACCAACCCCTCCTCCTACATCAACCAACACATCCACATCTTTGAAGCCTTGGTAAACTTCAAGAGCCTTCTTCACCACAGCGATGGTGAATCCTGTCTGGTTAAAGAGCTTGCTGAACCTCTCATCAGTTCCCATATAGTCGAAGAGTTTCATGCCACCATGTGCACGGCCAAATGCATCTCCTCCTTCTAGCACCACATCTTTCAGTTGTGCCCTGCGAATATAGCATATCAACAACGTAAGATTCATTTCGTATTTTTATTGTTTACTGAAAAAATATTAATCGTTGAATAGAAAATTACCAGGTGTTGAGAAAGACACTGTCGAAATTGACAATGACTTGAGAAGCTAAGGATCCAATATCTTGAATGTTATCTTTCAAGAAGAACCTGCATATTGGCTCTGCTTTGTAAACCCTCTGGCTCTTTCCGGCTTGGACCGTACCACACTTGACCATGGAGTAGCTAGCGAGTAGACGTAGCATCCTGTCCAACAAAGCTGGCGCCTCGGGGTTACGAGGAGGAGTTGGTAGCCTACTTGCTATTTCGGAAGGTGAGAGGAATACTGAGGCGGCATAGAGAGTGTCAAAGACACCGAGCTCAAGGGCAGCTTTGAGAACCATTGGAAAGGCGGCGGCATTGGCTAGTCTCACGGCCATCAAACCCAACTCATTATCATCATCAATAACAATTTGGCTATTGGCGTTGGAGCTTAAGGTTTCTTCAATAAGTATTCCCATTTTCTTCTTTTTTCTCTTTTGTTCTTCTTCTTGTAGGTTCCGTAGTGATCAGAAGAGGAAACAAAGAGAGAGAGAATGTGTTTGTGTTCTTCTATTTAGTGTTGAGTAAGATGATGCTTTTGATGGATCTTCGTTTCTCCTTATATATAGCTTAGGCTCAGCCTTTTTATTTATTTTATTTTGAATAACTTCATTTAATTATTTGTCGGCTTGCAGATCCATTTGGCTGGCTGAAAAGTCTTTAGTCTCTTTGTGGAAAAGTAAGAGCCAGTTTTGGCGGCTGAAATGGTTAGATATTGTTTTTTCTTCCTCTGTTTTGCTTAAGACGGTTAGACGTTGTTTTTTGTTAGTTTTGTTTCTAAAATTGTAGTATTTACTAAAAAAATCTCCAATGATGTAATAGTTTCCTTTATACTCTGTTTTATTATAGAATAATTATATTATTGAGTTAGATTTGTTCTAATGATTTATTCTATAATATAATTATTCCATAATAAAATAGAATATAAATGAATATTATTTTTACTCTAAAAATAAAATAAAAATTATATTTGTTTATGTTTGATTCTATAATATAATGATTATATTTTAAAGTAAATCACTGGAAGGATTTTCGCTCTATATTAGAATTACTATATTTTAAACCAAAATATAAAAAATAGTAGAATACTATTAGAGATTGTCTAAAGTCAAACCACTATAATTTAGAAGAGATCAACCAAGTGCTTATAAGTATTATTTTTATTCTAAAAATAGAATAAAAGATAATATTTGTCTATATTTCATTCTATAATATAATAATTATATTTTAAATTAAACTATTGGAAGAAATCTCATTCTATAATAGAAATACTATATTTTAAAACAAAATTTAAAAAAATAGTGGAGTACTATCAGAGATGGTCTAAAGTCAAGCCACTCTAATTTACAAAAGATCAACCAAGGGCTTATAAGTATTTTACAAAAGAAAAAAGTAAGGAAACTATTTGTTTAGTTTTGTATTTTGTTTTTCAATTTATCTAACATAATAATACTGTAATACACTATCGAGAAAAGTTATATTATAATATTCAAAGATGCATAACTCCAACTTATCAGGACGACTGTGACTAAGGAAAGGGGAGAATGATATGGACAGAAGAAGCGAGTGTAATATCACAAGTAATTGTTAAGTGTCCAAGATGTATAACTCCATCATGAATTGCCTGTCCTTCTAGGAAGGTCACAAATTTTGTACTGCCACACTTCACTAATAACGGACTCAGTCAGCATATATTCAGGCCCGGCTCTAGGGTAGTGCTGATGGAGCAAGAGCACTGGGTCCAACAATTTTTTTCAAAAAATTCAGGGGATTTTAGGGTCCTAATTTCAAAAACTAAATGTTTTAAAAGGGTCCAAATTTATAAAATTGATAATTACTGATTTTTTTTCTTTTAGCACCGGGCCTTTAAAAGGTTTGAGCCGGGCCTGCATATATTATATGGGAACCATCATATCTCCTAGTCCCTTAGAAATTATGAGAAATTGGTTAAACTACTGCATTTCTAATACCATTTTCATATTTGTATTAACCATATTTATCCTTAATTTTAAAGAGGTAGATAAACCATTATAATTAATCTAGACTCAAAATTTAGATTTTGGGAGATGAGGTTTTAGAAGTAAGATTTAGTATTCTAATAAATATATAATTATTTCAAAGTTAA
>NW_026620903.1:0-3263 GCF_000801105.2 Raphanus sativus
CATGATTCTTATAAAACCAGGATGAACCACGATCTAAGAAGCTTTATTAAGGAACCACTAATCAGTGGAGAATAACCAGGAAGTTGAATAAACATCTCATAGGAGTTGTGAGTAAGGAAGATATCCCACTTTCTATCCAGATGATTCCAAGATTAAGCCTGTTCGGACATATGCATCATCTTCATGATTCTTATCAAACCAGGATGAACCAACGATCTAAGAAGCTTTATTTGGAACCACTAATCAGTGGAGAATAACCAGGAAGTTGAATAAATCTCATAGGAGTTGTGAGTAAGAAGATATCCCACTTCTATCCAGATGATTCCAGATTGGCCTGTTCGGACATATGGCAATATCTTCATGATTCTTATCAAACCAGGATGAACCACGATCTAAGAAGCTTTATTTGGAACCACTAATCAGTGGAGAATAACCAGGAAGTTGAATAAATCTCATAGGAGTTGTGAGTAAGAAGATATCCCACTTCTATCCAGATGATTCCAGATTAGCCTGTTCGGACATATGGCAAATCTTCATGATTCTTATCAAACCAGGATGAACCACGATCTAAGAAGCTTTATTTGGAACCACTAATCAGTGGAGAATAACCAGGAAGTTGAATAAATCTCATAAGTGTTGTGAGCAAGAAGATATCCCACCTTCTATCCAGATGATTCCAGATTAGCCTGTTCGGACATATGCCATTATCTTCATGATTCTTATCAAACCAGGATGAACCACGATCTAAGAAGCTTTATTTGGAACCACTAATCAGTGGAGAATAACCAGGAAGTTGAATAAATCTCATAGGAGTTGTGAGTAAGAAGATATCCCACTTTCTATCCAGATGATTCCAGATTAGCCTGTTCGGACATATGCAATATCTTCATGATTCTTATCAAACCAGGATGAACCAGATCTAAGAAGCTTTATTTGGAACCACTAATCAGTGGAGAATAACCAGGAAGTTGAATAAATCTCATAGGAGTTGTGAGTAAGAAGATATCCCACTTTCTATCCAGATGATTCCAGATTAGCCTGTTCGGACATATGGCAATATCTTCATGATTCTTATCAAACCAGGATGAACCAAGATCTAAGAAGCTTTATTTGGAACCACTAATCAGTGGAGAATAACCAGGAAGTTGAATAAATCTCATAGGAGTTGTGAGTAAGAAGATATCCCACTTTCTATCCAGATGATTCCAGATTAGCCTGTTCGGACATATGGCAATATCTTCATGATTCTTATCAAAACCAGGATGAACCACGATCTAAGAAGCTTTATTTGGAACCACTAATCAGTGGAGAATAACCAGGAAGTTGAATAAATCTCATAGGAGTTGTGAGTAAGAAGATATCCCACTTTCTATCCAGATGATTCCAGATTAGCCTGTTCGGACATATGGCAATATCTTCATGATTCTTATCAAACCAGGATGAACCACGATCTAAGAAGCTTTATTTGGAACCACTAATCAGTGGAGAATAACCAGGAAGTTGAATAAATCTCATAAGTGTTGTGAGCAAGAAGATATCCCACCTTCTATCCAGATGATTCCAGATTAGCCTGTTCGGACATATGCCATTATCTTCATGATTCTTATCAAACCAGGATGAACCACGATCTAAGAAGCTTTATTTGGAACCACTAATCAGTGGAGAATAACCAGGAAGTTGAATAAATCTCATAGGAGTTGTGAGTAAGAAGATATCCCACTTTCTATCCAGATGATTCCAGATTAGCCTGTTCGGACATATGGCAATATCTTCATGATTCTTATCAAACCAGGATGAACCACGATCTAAGAAGCTTTATTTGGAACCACTAATCAGTGGAGAATAACCAGGAAGTTGAATAAATCTCATAGGAGTTGTGAGTAAGAAGATATCCCACTTTCTATCCAGATGATTCCAGATTAGCCTGTTCGGACATATGCAATATCTTCATGATTCTTATCAAACCAGGATGAACCAATATGTAAGAAGCTTGATTGGAACCACTAATCAGTGGAGAATAACCAGGAAGTTGAATAAATCTCATAGGAGTTGTGAGTAAGAAGATATCCCACTTTCTATCCAGATGATTCCAGATTAGCCTGTTCGGACATATGGCAATATCTTCATGATTCTTATCAAACCAGGATGAACCACGATCTAAGAAGCTTTATTTGGAACCACTAATCAGTGGAGAATAACCAGGAAGTTGAATAAATCTCATAGGAGTTGTGAGTAAAGAAGATATCCCACTTTCTATCCAGATGATTCCAGATTAGCCTGTTCGGACATATGGCAAATCTTCATGATTCTTATCAAACCAGGATGAACCAATATCTAAGAAGCTTTATTTGGAACCACTAATCAGTGGAGAATAACCAGGAAGTTGAATAAATCTCATAAGTGTTGTGAGCAAGAAGATATCCCCTTCTATCCAGATGATTCAGATTAGCCTGTTCGGACATATGCCATATCTTCATGATTCTTATCAAACCAGGATGAACCACGATCTAAGAAGCTTTATTTGGAACCACTAATCAGTGGAGAATAACCAGGAAGTTGAATAAATCTCATAGGAGTTGTGAGTAAGAAGATATCCCACCTTCTATCCAGATGATTCCAGATTAGCCTGTTCGGACATATGGCATTATCTTCATGATTCTTATCAAAACCAGGATGAACCACGATCTAAGAAGCTTTATTTGGAACCACTAATCAGTGGAGAATAACCAGGAAGTTGAATAAATCTCATAGGAGTTGTGAGTAAGAAGATATCCCACTTTCTATCCAGATGATTCCAGATTAGCCTGTTCGGACATATGGCAATATCTTCATGATTCTTATCAAACCAGGATGAACCACGATCTAAGAAGCTTTATTTGGAACCACTAATCAGTGGAGAATAACCAGGAAGTTGAATAATCTCATAGGAGTTGTGAGTAAGAAGATATCCCACTTTCTATCCAGATGATTCCAGATTAGCCTGTTCGGACATATGGCAATATCTTCATGATTCTTATCAAACCAGGATGAACCACGATCTAAGAAGCTATTTGGAACCACTAATCAGTGGAGAATAACCAGGAAGTTGAATAAATCTCATAGGAGTTGTGAGTAAGAAGATATCCCACTTTCTATCCAGATGATTCCAGATTAGCCTGTTCGGGCACATTGGCATTATCTTCATGATTCTTATCAAACCAGGATGAACCACGATCTAAGAAGTTTTATTGGAACCATAATCAGTGGAGAATAACCAGGAAGTT
>NW_026620904.1:0-3261 GCF_000801105.2 Raphanus sativus
AAGTGAAAGTGAATGATAAAGTGAAAGAGGATGAGTAAAGTGAAAGGGTTTGAGTAAAGTGAAAGTGGTTAAGAACGAGAATGAGTTTGAGAATGTGAAAGAGGAATGTCAATGAACTTGTTTGTAGTCCTGTTTGGACCACTGAGAACGGGTGGGCGTCTAGAGTCTAGGATAAGATGTGACCCGTGGGACAGTAGCCTAACACGAGGTACCCACGGGAAGTAATGAGGATGGCCTACCGCGAGATGCGGGATATAAGAAGATGTGGCGCCTAGGATCGAGTCAATGCCGAGTCGTGGCATAATTATGACTATTACGACCGGGTGGCGGACAGAGCCGATGGGCCAACGAGCTGCAACTCGGATAGTCATTTAGGAAGCTGAGGGGGGGACGGTTACCCGAGAGAAGGGCGCCCCTTTCAGGATAGGCTGGACGGGTAGGGAGACCCGTAAACGGCTATAGATCCTTACGTCTAGGTTGATGAATGTTGTAGATTGCTGTGTGGTTTAGTGCTTATTAACTTGTGACTGTGTTGACTGTTATTGGGCTTGAGTGGGTTCGTGGGTTCCTAGAGCCTGCCCTCACTGAGTATTCTGTACTCACCCCTCCTTCATTTCAGGTACGGCTGGGAGGGAGCAGGAGTAGGAGTTCGTATGGTGCCAGTCGTTTTCAAGTTTCATTTGATTTTCGAACGATTTCCATTGAGCTTTACTTCCGTCTTTGAATAATCTATCCTTGGGTTAAGTTTCGGTTTTATGTAAGACTATCTTGAGTTTTAATAAAAGAGTTTTTGAACGATTTGGAGAAGTGTTCAGTTTATAAATGATCCTCGGGACAGGGATGTTACAATTGGTATCAGAGCGGGGGTTAAACCCGCCGGTGCTGTCCCGGGTGGGTATGTGAAGCGTCTTTAAGAAAGTTTGGGTTTCAAAGTGTTTTCAAACGTTGCGAAAGGATTTTTAAAGTTGTTTACAGAAAGTAAAGGCACCACTCGGACCGAAACTCCTAGCTTGCCCGGTAAGCAAACCGATTCAAACAAAGCTTGATCTAATACCCGCTTCATTGTCGCAGGATGCCTCCTAAGAGAGCCGCACCAGCAGTTGGAACCGCCCAGCGAGTTGCACGTCGGGCCACTCGATCCGCGTCCCAGACCTCCAGCGAGGCGGAAAGCCAGAATGGTGGCGCACCTGCAAATGGAAACCCCGCAGGTGGACCGAACGTGGTGAACGCAGCGATCCTGGAGAAGCTGCGAAGGTACCGGGAAGCTTACGAGGGACAGCTCCCCAATGGTGAAGCTGCAGCAGGGGCCGGAGCCGTCCCGATACCACCCGCGGTGGACCAGAACCCGTTACCACCTCCACCGCCACCACCAGCGGCTCCTGCGGTGGTACCTGCTCAAGGACCTACGTATTGGGACATTATGAGACACATGCGAAACATGCAGATGGAGTTCTTCAGTGGGAAGGCGGACGCCATTCTTGCTGATAACTGGCGACGACAACTGGAGAGAAATTTTGAGTCAGCTCGGTGCCCACCAGAGTTCCGCAGGGACCTAGCAGTCCACCACCTCAAGGATGATGCCCTAGTTTGGTGGGAAGGAGTGGTCGAAAGCTCCCACGGGATACGCATGACATATGATGACTTCCTGGAGGAGTTCAATGGGAAGTACTTCCCTTTGGAAGCCATGGATCAGATGGAAAGTAAGTTTCAGGACATTCGTCAAGGATCGAGGAATGTGAGGGAGTATGGGGATTAGTTCCACAAGCTCCAAAGATTTGCTGGGCACTACCTGAACGACCGGGAGCTGGTCCGTCGGTTCCTGAAGGGTATGCGGATTGAGCTCAGAAACAGCTGTAATGTGCGGGATTACCGCAGCGTCCATGAACTGATCGAAAAGGCTGCGGAACAGGAGGCAGGGTTGGAAGAAGAACGGAAGCAACACCAAGCCGCCCAGAACCGGGGCACCAAACGATCCCGAGATGCGGCGCCAGCCAACAAGGCCGCCCCGGCAAGGACCCCATGCAGGAGGTGCGGGCGGTTACACCCGGGGGAATGCCGGATGGGCGTGTGTTTCAACTGCGCTCAACCGGGACACATCTCGAGAGATTGTCCGAATGAAAGACAGGGACGACCGGGAGCGGGTCCTCGAGTGCGATGTCACCGTTGTGGGCAGGAAGGACATGTCATCAGAGACTGCCGGACACAGCTGGGAGGAAACGCGGGAGGGGCGCAGCCACAACAGCAGAGAGAGCAGGCTGGGAGACCCCAAGCTTATGCGGCTGAAGGCCGTGAAGGACCTGAACCGATCGCGGGTAAGTTCTACTCTCTAAAGATACCTTTGTTCTTGCTTGCAAATGGACTGTTGGTCGGGTTGCTTAGCATTAGTATCGTGTAGGATCTGTCGCGGTCGGAGGAGTGGCGGCGTTCACTTTTTTCGATACCGGGGCCACCCATAGTTTTGTGAGCCCTAACCTTACTCGCGAATGGACTTTTAGGGAAGCTATAACACCAAGGTCGCGGGGGTCAAAACTGCGGGAAAAGAGAGGATAACGACTAACGGGAAGTATGAAGAGGTGCCGGTGGTCCTCGCAGGCATAAACCTACCCGCGGACCTGCTGGAATTGGAGCTCGGACGATACGAAGTGATATTGGGGATTCTAGAGATTTAGTGTAGTAATAGAGATTAGAAAAGAGATTAGAGAGATTAAGGAAGAGATTTGAGTATAAGAAAGACTAATCCGAGACAAAGAGACTAAGAACCATTCTTAAAATGTCTAAGAGACTTTCATTGCTTTATTAATTGATAATGAGAGACTGATTACATATTTATATGAGGAGATAAGTAGGGTTTGCGACATCAAAGTAAAGCTAATACACTATGCAAAGCATGTGTAGTCAAAGAAGAGAATGGCGCCATGTTTAAATGTGTGGACTAGAAGCTCCACATGCTTGGTGCTTTTGCCTTTCACTTTCCAGCCGTGTACATGCTGTCAAGTCTCGCCCAAACCACATCTATCTCAACGGTCACTAGCTTAGCTAGCCTTCCTTTCCATGTAGAGTCTTTCCAAGCTTCACACTTCTTCTCTTCTTTATTTACCTCAAGGCTCAGTAACAATTAGTTACTGTGGTAACTAAATATTTACTGCTACAGTGCCAAACCCATAATTTGATCTCCTCTTCTTCATACTAATATTTGATCATCTCATCTCAACAATAAGTGTTGTGAGCAAGAAGATATCCCACCTTCTATCCAGATGATTC
>NW_026620905.1:0-3259 GCF_000801105.2 Raphanus sativus
GAGATTTATTCAACTTCCTGGTTATTCTCCACAGATTAGTGGTTCCAAATAAAGCTTCTTAGATCGTGGTTCATCCTGGTTTGATAATGTTGAGATGAGGTGATGATATTCATGAAATAGAGAAGAGATTAACATGGAAAGGAGAAGAGGAGAAAGAGTTCAAGTTACTATTTGGGAAGTTACTATTACAGTAACTTTAAGTTACTGTGGTAAAAGAGAAGTTACTGAGGTAAATAAGTAAATGGAGAAGAGGAGAGGTGAAGTGATCTCGGATACTCTTAACCAAGGAGAGGGTTAAGAGAAGAAGCTTGTGACCGTTTAAGATAAGGTATTGGCGCGCCTTGACAGGCTGGCTAAAGCTGGAAAGGCAAAGAGCATCTAGTCAAGATGCCAAAGCATTTGAAGCATATGGACCAAGTATTCAAATCAGGCGCCTAAGCTCTCCTTGACCCTACATGCTTAGAATAGTGTCATGACCTCTTTATCTTGCGCAAACCCTTGTTATCTCTAGACTATATATTTGTAATCATCCCTCATTAATAAACTATGCAAGTTATGAGTCTCTTTCTCTCTAAGTCTCAAAGTTACTATTAAATCTACAAATCTCTTTTACCAATCTTTGAGTCTCTTAGTCTCTTAATCTCTTTCAACCTTTCATAAACACTCAGATTACTAAAAATAATATGGTATAAGAGCCAGGTTGAAGGCAATCTGAGTTCGAGAAGACTCTTTGGTGATTCCTAGTGAAGATCCAAAGAGAGGTTTGTGTTCTTGGTGTGTTCTTGCGGTTACTTGTCAAGCTCAGTTACTTTCTTTGGTGATTCCTTAGTGAAGATCCAAGGAAAAGTTAGTGTTCTTAGTTGGGTTAGCGAATAGACTCTAAGATCTTTGAGCTCTTTGGTGATTCCTTAGTGAAGATCCAAAGAGAAACTAGTGTTCTTGTGTTGTGTTCTTGCGGGTAACTTGAAAGCTTGTTCATTTCTCTCGTGTGTGGAGTTGTGAGTACAAGTCTGGGATTGTTGAGGAGCTGTGGGATACCCTGAAGAAGGTGTATGGCAACACATCAAACCTAAGCCGAGTGTTTGAGATCAAACAAGCTATCAATCTGCTTGTACAAGAGGATATGGAGTTCACTAAACACTTGGGAAGGTTCAGATCACTCTGGTCCGAGTTGGAAATGTTGAGACCAAGTACTCTAGACGCTGATGAGCTCAACAAGAGAAGAGAGCAAGACAAGGTCTTTGGTTTGCTTCTTACTCTGAACCCGGCCTACAATGGTTTGATACTGAAGTTGCTAAGAGAAGATGATCTGCCAGACCTTAAGGAGGTGTGTTCCCGGATTCAAAAAGAGCAAGGTTCTATTGGACTATTTGGGAAGAAGGGAGAGATGTCATTAGCTAACCAAGCGAGTCAAGCTGAACCAGGAGATGGTCACCAAGCTAACAAGGCAGTGCAAGGGAAGTATGAGAAGTTCAATGGCAATTGTGATCACTGTAAGAAGCATGGGCACAAGAAGAGCAGCTGCTGGATACTTCATCCACACTTGAAGCCAGCTAAGTTCATGAAGGACAAAGAAGTTCATGAAGGACAAAGAAGCAAGGGCTCACATGTCCGAGAGCTCAAGTGGAGGATCGAGTGGAGCTGGTACTAGCAATAGTCAAGAAGTGGCTATGCATGATACTGGTGGTGATGGCAAGTCCCTGGTGGCCTATTCTGGTGCTCCTACCATCCGCAGCAACCCTTGTGATGATTACATCAAGAAATCCGACCTTGATGCAATCATAAAACACTTCAAGGATCATGGTAACTTTGGTAATGACTTTGGGTATTCTTTTGGTGCTAGGATGGTAGATAATCCTGTGGAAATGAGTAGCATTGATAGCATGGTTGATAGAATAAGAGATATGCATAATGTTTCTAGTATTGCTAGTCTTGCTAGGACTGATCATATCCATTCTTTCAAGCCTTCTAGTATCCTTGCTCTCATTGCTAAATCTTGTGCATCAAAGCCGTTGATAATTGATTCTGGTGCATCTCATCACATGATAAGTGACACTAGGTTGATTAAGAACATTCTCCCTCATTCTGGTCATGTGATGATTGCTAATGGTGATAGGATTCCTATTAAAGGAATAGGAAGTCTCAAGCTGTTTGATAAAGAGTCTCAAGCTCTTTATATGCCTGATTTTGCTTCAAATCTTTTATCTGTTAAGAGATGTGCTACTGATTTGCAATGTAATCTTATCTTTAGCCCTGATGATGTGAAGTTTCAGGATATTAAAAGCAGCAAGATGATTGGAAAAGGAGTGACCAAGGGTGACTTGTATTTGCTTGAAGATCTTGCTCCTGTTTCAAACTATAGCTGCTCGTTTACTACTATTTCTGCTTCTGGTTTGAGTAAAAATGCATTGTGGCATGCTAGACTAGGACACCCTCATAATAAGGCTTTTAAACTGATGTTGCCAGGTGTTTCTTTTGAGAATAATGATTGTGAAGCATGTATTTTAGGCAAGCATTGTAAAACTGTCTTTCCAAACTCTTCTACTGTTTATGAGAAATGTTTTGATCTTATTCATTCTGATGTTTGGACTGCTCCTTGCTTGTCTAGAGATTCTCATAAGTATTATGTCTCTTTCATTGATGAAAAATCCAAATACACCTGGCTAACACTCATTCCAACCAAAGATAGGGTGCTTGATGCATTTAAAAAATTTCAAGCTTATGTGACTAACCAATATCATGCCAAGATTAAAATTTTCAGGTCTGATAATGGGGGAGAGTACACTGGCAATGCGTTCAAGCAACACCTATCTACTCATGGAATCTTGCATCAAACGAGTTGTCCTTATACACCACAACAGAATGGTGTAGCTGAAAGGAAGAATAGACATCTCATGGAGGTGGCAAGGACTTTGATGCTTCAGTCTAAAGTGCCTAAGAGGTTTTGGAGTGATGCTGTGACTACAGCATGCTATCTGATCAACCGAACACCTACACTAGTCTTGAAAGGGCAGGCTCCATTTGAGGTATTAAACCAATACAAACCTACCTTGGAGCATATGAGAGTGTTTGGATGTTTGTGCTATGTGATGGTGCCTAGTGAAATGAGAAACAAGCTGGAAGCTAGAAGTGTGAAGGCAATGTTTGTAGGATATTCATCCTCACAAAAGGGTTACAAGTGCTATGATCCTGACACAAGAAGAGTGTTAGTATCAAGAGAAGTGAAGTTTATAGAAGAAAGGGGTTACTATGAGGAGCA
>NW_026620906.1:0-3258 GCF_000801105.2 Raphanus sativus
AAATCTTGGAGGTCAAGGTGAGCTCTTGTTAAATGAAAAAATAAAAATAACTACTGTTTAGCTGATTGGAAATGCATAAAACTCTACAGAATACTGTTCATTGGTATATTATTTCCTAAAAGTCTGATGTAACAAGATACATCCCAACAAAGGTGTACTCCTTAAAATGTCCAAGACTACATTTGCAAATCATATAAATACACAAGCGAACAGCCAAACAAGAAAAACTAGAATACCATTCAAATGAGTAAAGCAATGAGGACTATAACCTACTTTGAATTTAAATGCTGGGAGACTGAAAAGCCAATCCAGTTCATTCGATGATTAGGCTTTAAAGTCAAAAGCTGCTGCCTAGGCTCAACAAAACCAGATAAGTCCCGCATTTGTGCCTAGGAATATAAAAAAAAAATTAAGATAAATTGCTGAAAGGAAGGAGATTACGCAAAGGAATAATAATAAAAGTACGAATTGCCATGTAAGAATTTCTGCTCAGTCCATTTTCGCATAAATTACCTGCAACAGTGAAAGGTCTCTGAGTATTTCAAGGTTATCAGGATCTATTCTAAGAGCATATCGGTAAGCACTTGATGGCCTCTCTATACTCTCTGTCTGAACGGTATAGGCTTTTGATGTCATTCTGCACGGGAAAAGAAAAGTACAAATTCTGTATCATCCTGAAAAATCATACCATGTCTGGAAACTAAGGATTGATGTTACATTATGATTATCGCAGAGCATAATCAAACCTTGACTCCAAGCCGAACAAGCTCATAAGCTTCAGTTTTGCAGTTTAGAGTCAGTCCTTTCATCGATAAAGTCTCTGAAAATCACAAAGAATAAAAAGAAACAAGGAAAAGCATAACAGAACAAATCTCAACTGACAAAAATAAACCATACAAAGCATCTCCTTGGCTTCGGTACATGATCATACAATGCAAGCCTTATACTAAGAAATTATTATTCATTAGGAACAAAGAAAATTCACGTTGATGTCCGTAGAGTTGCAAAGTGAGACGGCAATAAGAAACTTTAAATAAAATCAGAAAACAGATAGAAGGAGGGGTTTGGGAATAAAAATCAGAAAACAGATTGCTTCTGCCATTGCAAGAAGATTCAACAAACTCTTAATGAAACGCTTACCAGCTCTGAGAGAGAGAGAGAAAGAGAGAGAGGCTTACACAAAGCCCATGTACGTTGCGTTGATGATGGAACTATCCAAACGGGGAGGTCTGGATGGGAAATCCATCTTATAACTATCCGCAAATAGATCTGATTCTGAACCTAACTGACCGGATCAAATTTTTTATATACAATACTAAACATTCCAAACCAGTCCAAACAATATTTAACTAAAAGTTGAAACGATTACAGTATTACAGTATTTGTCTGTCATGTCCCATTTTCAATTCACAAATCGCCCTATTACAGTGTTTTGGCCACGAACTAATGTCGCCTGTGGTGGGGGGATATGGACCTTCTTGAACGCTTTGACTCTTTTTTGGAGCTTGTTGGATTCCTTGAGCTGAAAGGCAGTTAGCATCAGACAAAATAAGAAGAAGTGCAAAAGCCAAACTAGAGTTGGCATCAGAATAAGAAGTGCACCTTCTTGAATCTTCAGAATATTCATGAGATGAATAATAGCTTCTGTTTGACGATTCATCACGTTTTCTCGACGGCTTTGACCCTTTTTTGGACCTTCTTGTATTCAAAGTCCAAACTAGAGTTAGCACAAAACTCAAAGCAAAAGAACAAAGCAAAATAACAAAACTTGACACCTTCTTGAATCTTCACGAGATTCATCAGGTGAAGAAGGATTTCTGAAGCAAGCAGGCACACTGAAAAAAGAAGAACGATGGTGCTTCTCCTTTGAGTGAGAATCTCCCTTTCCAGTCATATCACCCAATAAATTTCTACTCGATCCCAATGTATCTGAGTATGTGTCCACCCCAAGTTGAAGAGTATTATAGTCGCTTGGCTGCTGTATCGACCCCAAGCCAGCATCAGTATCAGCGCTACCTAATGAGGCCAAAATCTTTGCCAAACCCTTGCAATCAGCTGCTGACAGAACAGAGAGATGGTGACTTTTGTGTTGCACTCATATAAAGCAATAGCACAGAATTTAACAAACCTCCATCTTCAGCAATGATTTTGCCTGTAAATTCATCGATTATTTGGTCCGCAACCTGTGTTTAAAGAATATAAATGTCAAACTGAGCGTTTAAATACCAATTTCTATCAGCCTAGTTAAAGAATTTAACTATACGCTACCTTAAAAAGAATTTGACTCATGATAATCTTTATATCAGCGTCTGTGTCTCTAGCTGCATCCATCTGATCCCCATAGCTGCATCCATCTGATCCCCAATCCTTAGGTTCTGTTTTAGCTGGTGCAAAGATTCAGAAAGCTAAAACCTAATCCACACTCAATAAGATTGAGTGAGATCAGGAAAGCAAACCTTCTGATTGGTAAGGCGGAGGAGGAGGCGTCGGATCTGGCTGGTAAGGCGGAGGAGGAGGCGTCGGATCTGGCTGGTAAGGCGGAAGAGGAGGCTGTTGTCCCGATTGATAGTATAATGGACCACTAACGCCTGGAGGTGGAGGATGAGGCTGCGGCTGGTGAGGCGGAGGTTCAGAGGGAAACTGACCGGCGGCGTTAGAAGGATAAGCACCAGGCTGCTGTGGTAGCCATGAAGGATGAGGCGGAGGTTCAGAGGGAAACTGACCGGCGGAGTTAGAAGGAGGATAAGAAGGATAAGCACCAGGCCATGGAGAGACGAAAAGATCGTTGTAACCAATGTAACCAAGCTGCTGCGGTAGATAGTGGTAGGATGGATCGTAGTAATAGTAACCAGGCGGCGGCGGAGGAGGAGGCTGCGGAGGCTGCCGTCGCATGGTTCTTCCTATTCTCTCTCTCTCTCCGTTCTTCCTCGCTCTTTTTGCTTTGTTAAACCCTAATAACCGTCGTCAATTTGATATATATTCTAAAAAAATGAATATTTAAGATTTAAAAAAAAAGAAAAATCTTAATTAGGAGAAGGAAGAAGCCGTCGGTGGAAAAGAAAAAGCTTCCTTCTCACGTTTCTCCTCTCTTCCTCTCTGTGACTCCTCTCTTCCTCTTCTCTCTGTCTCTATCTCTTCCTCTTCTCTCTGTCTCTATAGGTTCAGAATCAGATCTGTAGAGTTTTATGCATTTCCAATCAGCTAAACAGTAGTTATTTTTATTTTTTCATTTAACAAGAGCTCACCTTGACCTCCAAG
>NW_026620907.1:0-3253 GCF_000801105.2 Raphanus sativus
ATCCCACTTTCTATCCAGATGATTCCAGATTAGCCTGTTCGGACATATTGCAATATATTCTTGATTATTATCAAACCAGGATGTGTTAACTTGAAGAAAAGAAATGGAAAGACAAAGTTGAGATGAGTTTGGGTCTGGTACAAAAGAATCTATTGCAAGAGCTTCAGAGATTGTAGTCAAGGCTTCAAGAGTGTGTAAAGGAGTCTAGAAGTATAATGAGGGCTATGCAAAGATAGGGTTGAGTCCAAGAGGGACCTAGAGATCATTTTGGAGAGATTTGAGTTAGACAGTAACTCCAAAGTTACTGTGGTAACTTTGGAAAGTTACTGTGGTAACTTCAAATAATATTGTGGGTAATATTGGATCAAATGGTGAAGTAAAAAGATCAAGGTTGGGCGCAAGAGTGAAGAAGTATGTGACAGTTTGGTGTAGCAAAGAAGAGCTGGTGACAGGCTGTTCAGGTCTGGTCAAAAGGTGCTTTACCTTTATGACCAAGACCACTCTCCACCAAGTGTTTGAATCAGTGTGTATCTGGTCACTTATGAAGACAGATACATGGTTAACTATTCAGAGTAGCGAGGCGCCAACTATCAAGAACAATGAGGAGTCTCCATTTGAATTAAAGCAAGACCAGACCCAAGACTGCATCCAAGCCATTAATTTCTATCAAGTGTTTCTATCCATTAGATATAGGTTATGAGTTTGCAAAGTGTAAAGCCTATATAAGGCAGTGTGTATGGCGACTTGTAAACCTTAAGGGAGTAAGGGGGAGTTCCCCTCTCCACTTCATAATCTTAAGTCTCTGGTTCTCTAATCTTCAAGTCTTGTTAGTCTCTTAGTCTCTCATAAACACATAAACCTACACACCTAAACACTCTTATACACTGATTAATCTCACCATAAACAAACTCTTATTACTCCATTGGAGTTCTTATACACACACACATCTATAGAGTTGAGATCTCTTTAATACTCACATGGTATCAGAGCCAGGTTCATCAGAACCTGAGCTGTTGCTTCCGCCATACACATGCTCTCCTATCAGCTCAAATCAAACCTTGAAGACATCCAGCCGAGTTCAGTTTCTGAAGCAAAAGAAGACTGAAGCCGTGTGGAGTTCTCCTTGTCTCTCAGCTGAATCAAGCAGTACCTGGTGAAGAGTCTTGTTGGAAGCAGAGGTGGATGGAGAGGAGTAATTAACCTCATCCAAACTCGCCTTGTCCAAGAGCTCTTGTTCATCCGGTTACAAGAAGAACACTTTCCAGTACATGGCGAGTAGAAAGCTTAGAGAAAGGAGGGGTCTTTGAGTTGGTGGTGAAAGGAGGTGGCCATGAACTGAAGGAGAAGGAGATGGGTGACGATCCAGGCTTCTAGACCTCCACAAGTCATGACCAGCAGCCTTGAAGCTTAAGGAACCAACCAGGTTTCTTATAGTAAGCGATTCTGTTCTTTTAAAAATATGAGCATGTGTTGATATCTGATTGTGGTGTGGTGTTATTGTTAACATGTGGATGTTTAAAGATTGCTAAAAGGGTTTAGAATCTGTCCCAGGATGCATAAGAGTGTTGTTTAATGGTTGAGGATTGTTTAAAAATTGCTTAAGAGTGGTTTAAAAGTGCTTAGCCTGATTCTTGTATGAGTTGTGCAAGTTTGTTTATACTTGTAGCTTTCATATCTTGAAATCTGTTAAGGTTAAAGCATGGTGTGTGATGGAGGAGTAGTGCTTAGCCTCTCGGTTCTTAGTGATGCTTGTGAAGATGTTTATCTAGGATTGTTTAAACCGGCTTGAATACATGATTAGTTTCCGAGTATAGGTTGTTGCATACTGTCTTATTGCTGCCTGATATTGAAGCATTAGATTCATGTCTAAGTGCTGAGTAAAGGAGCTTTAAAATTTGCCTAGTAGCTTGCATTGAATCTGTTTTGATCTTGCTTGTACTTGGATTGAAAAGCTTGCAAAGAGGGGAACTTGATCATACTTGTCTTCAATCTGTTGCAAAGCTTAAGACATTGGAGATCAATCTTGATGATTAGTCAAGATGTGATCCCAATGCATTGTTTCTGATCTTTGCTGGAGTTTGAGTGGTGTTTCAGGTTCACAAGAAGTGTTCATAGCTTCACCATCCATCCGAGTGAAAGAGGAAGAAGGTAGTAGCCATTGTGGGTACAATGGAGTGCTAGAGAAGTTGTAATAGCCATTGTTGGAGCAATGGAGTGCTAGTAAAAGAGTGGTGAAGCGCCACTAGTAGAGAGGCTCAGTAAGGCTCACTTCCAAGCTTGACTTGTTCCACATGGTCAAGCTTGAGGAGGGGAGTTAAAGTGAGCAATCTATGGGTTCAAGAGGTCCATTGCAAGCAACTGAAGAAGGAGCCATCCGGGTCTAGGCAGTGGCGTGTCTAGGCAAGAGAGTGTTCAGAGTACTCTTGGCTGTGAGAAGATGAAGACTCTATCAGGGCGGCTTCTAGTGTGAGGTGACTGAAGAGGGAGAAGCTTCCACAAGCATTCCATACAAAGATGGCGAGTTCAAGGTTTTGCAATGGTGTGAAGATAAGTGATCATGTAAGCTATCCTTCCAAGCTTGACTTGTTCCACATGGTCAAGCTTGAGGGGGAGTGTTGAGACTTACATGATCTGAGAGTACTTGGTGGTTATTCAAGAAGAGGAGCAGATCAGTTATGAAGCACAATGAAGGATGTGGAGGCAATCTCCAATGCGGTCTCTAGAGTGAGATGGTTGGTATCACAGACTGAAGTATCTTATCATGAAGGGTTCAGTAACTTGGTGGTGACTCATGAAGAAGAAGCAACCAAGACTCAGCTTGTATCTATCAAAGATGATCTGGTAATCCGAGCACTAGAAACCCAACAGGAAGTTGGGTGAAAGGGGGAGAGATCAAGATCAGTCTGAAGAAGAGTACAAGATATGTTGGTGATGAGCAAGGAAAGAAGTGATCTACCTTGCATCACATGAGGGCCATGATCCAGAGTCTTTGTGTCCCTTACATTGTTGGTAAGGCACAAAGACTCACTGGCCAATCCCCGGGCCTTGGAGACTTTACTCTTTTTCCCTCATCAAGGTTTTGTCTCAAATGGTTTTCCTTGGTGAGGTTTTTAATGAGGAAGTTCTTCAAGGTTCCAAGCTTGACTTAGGATCACTAGAGTCAAGCTTGAGGGGGAGTGTTAACTTGAAGAAAAGAAAAGGAAAGACAAAGTTGAGATGAGTTTGGGTCTGGTACAAAAGAATCTATTGCAAG
>NW_026620908.1:0-3252 GCF_000801105.2 Raphanus sativus
ATATGTCCGAACAGGCTAATCTGGAATCATCTGGATAAAAGGTGGGATATCTCCTTACTCACAACACTTATGAGATTTATTCAACTTACTGGTTACTCTCCACTGATTAGTGGTTCCAAATAAAGCTTCTTAGATCGTGGTTCATCCTGGTTTGATAAGAATTGTTAGAATGAAGAAGGAAGAAGCAGTAGCTGAGAGTGATCAAGACAACTTGTGCAAAGTTGGTGCAAAAGAAATAATGCCCAAAGATTGCACAAGGAAGTTCATGAAACAAGCAGTGTCCGGGTCAGCCTTTAATCACTTAAGAGAAGAATGTACAAGATCAGGATCAAGATGAAGAATGTGCAATAATAGGGTCATGATCATGATGATACAAAGATAGGGAGTTCCTGTCGAAATACTTCAGAAAGTGTTTAAAAGAGTTGGCGCCAAGGAGATGAGTTTGAATTCAAAGTGTGATCACATGTGAGCTCAAGCAAAGAGCTGTTAGGATATGTCCCAATCTCGCCAGCCTGCACTGCTCAGTCCCTTGTCTTCTTCCAGCAGTATTATTTAATGATTCCCTAGGATAATATTAGTTTATGATATTGTTATTATATGTACTAGGGTTTCTCATTGCTGTATTGGCTATATAACAGCCATGTTGTAATCGATTTTAAGACAAGTGAGAGGAGTTCTCTTCTTCAATATACTCTTGTTACTTCATTACTCCTTATTCTCTAATTCTCTGGTTACTCTTTACTCTCCAGCAACATTCTCTTTGATTCTCCTTTACTCTCGCCATTCTCTTACTCTTAAACTCTCTCATACTCTGTTACATCATCATTCTCACTTCATATTCTCACAATTCTCACATGGTATCAGAGCTTTAAGCTCTTGAGACCTACTCACTTCCGCAAATTTCTCTGAATTTTATTTCTATTTTTGGCAAAGTTCATCCTGTTCTTGAGTGTTCTTCATTTTCTCTTTCCAGAATTTGCCAAAAATAGCAAAGTTCATCTTAAGCTGTTCTTAAGCTGTTCTTGATGTATTCTGGAGAAAGTTCAAGGATGGTGTTCATACCAGTTACTCTCAAGGGAGCTAACTACCTACACTGGGCAAGGCTCACTAAGACAGCCCTTGGAGGCAGAGGTCTTTGGGGGATTGTTGAAGAAGGCAGAGGCGCCAAGAAGAAAGCTGTTCTAGGAAAGGATGGCAAAGAAGTGGTGCAAGCTGAAGCTGATGTCAAGAAGCGAGTTCAAGAGGATCTCCTGGTCTTGTCTATCATCCAACACAGTCTTGAGGCATCAATCTTGGAGTCTTACGCCTACTGTGAGACTTCAAAAGAGCTGTGGGATACACTCCAAAAGGTGTTTGGTAATGTATCCAACATTAGCCGAGTGTTTGAAGTCAAGAGGGCTATCAACAATCTGTCTCAAGAGGATACAGAGTTTGATACACACTTTGGGAAGTTCAGATCCCTATGGGCAGAGCTGGAGATGCTGAGACCAGCTACCTTGGATCCGGATGTATTGAATGAAAGAAGAGAGCAAGATAAGGTCTTTGCCTTGCTCTTCACTCTCAGTCCCGGGTACAGTGACCTGATCAAGCACATTCTGAGGGGAGTTAATCTCCCATCTCTAGATGAAGTGTGCTCTCAAGTCCAAAAGGAGTTTGGCTCACAAGGCTTGTTTGGAGGAAAGGAGTCCCTTCTACTGTCAAACCAAGCATCCGCCAAGTACAAAAAGCCAGAGGGAGGAGGACTCAAGTGTGAGCACTGTCAACGTGAAGGGCACAGCAAGGAGAAGTGTTGGGATCTTAACCCACACCTCAAACCTGCCAAGTTCAGATGAACCAAGTCCATGGAGGTACAAGGAACTAGCTCAGGTTCCTTGAGTTGTAAGCTAACCTCCTGAACTTAATCTGAGCTTGTTTATTTTATTTAAATTATGTCTGGTGTTTGTGCAATGGTTTAGGATTGTTTAAGGTTGCTAGCATGGTTTTGTTTAGCTTCTGTCCTAGAATCATTTGTTTAAGTTGTGTGTGTGCTAGGCGAGTTGTTTAGCCTCTGTTTTGTCTTGTTGCATTGCTAGAGTTCTAGGAGAGTTTCCTGGATTGTAGTGCATTCATGTTCTGTTTAAGGTGATTAGATGAGTTGTCTAGTCTCTGTGGCTGTTCAAAGTTTTCTTTCAAATTGCCTAAATGTCTTGTGTTGATGAGTTATCATTCTTGTGCATTTAGAGAAGTTGGTGTGCATGGATTTGTTCTAAATGTGTGTTTAGCTTCTGTCCATTGCATTTGTTTTTAAACATTGGGATCAGACTTGATGTGTATCAAGGCTTGATCCTAGTGTGTGTGGACTGATTCTTGTTGGAGTTTGAGTGATGTTTCAGGTACACAAGAGGTGATCTCTGCCCATCATCAAATCAATACAAAGAAGAAGTCTTTGCCCATGTGTTCAGAGCCTACACTTGGTGTATATTCCTGACCATGGAGAGACAACTTGTGTGTAGAACCGGTTGAATTAAGCGCAGCCTGTTTGGGTGTTGAGCTCCTGGTTCTAAGAGACACACAAGGAAGAGTTGTTTTAGGCAGTGGATAGGAGATAAGAGGAGGAGGAACTGGTTGACTTAAGCGCAGCTGTTGGGGTGATGCGCTCCTGGTTCTAGCTAAGTCTTGCTCACTTCCAAGCTTGGTCCATCCCTATACTCTCTGGATCAAGCTTGAGGAGGGGTAATGAAGAGAGCAATCCTGAAGATCCAACCACCACAAGCCATTGGCAAGCTGTGGAGTTCACACTTGCATCATGAATCCGATCAAAGAAGACTCAAGGCACTCACTGTCCCAAGCATGAGATTGAGCTTCCATGATCTGAGTGTTACTTTACCAAGTGGGGATTCAAGTGGAGTTCACTCCCCACCATACTGATGAAAGGGAAGCACCTTAAACTCATCTCAATACATTTATGATTGTTCTTACACTTAAAATGTTATTGAGCTTGTTGTGATTGGATGCTTTGCCTTGAGAACTGATGCACCTTTGGGATAATGTATCAGGTACCTTAGTGGAGCTCTCTGAAGTAGAAGCCGGTGGTCCCTAAGCCCTTTCAAGATGGCGAGTAGTCAGAAGAGAGGGGGAGACACAACCGGCCTAAAGAAGAGTTCCGAGATGTTGGTGTGTGCAAGTTATGGAGTTCATCCTTGCAGCACAAGTAAGGCCATGATCCAGAGTCTAAGGACTCCACCATGAGTTATCTGAGTTCCTTAGACTCAC
>NW_026620909.1:0-3251 GCF_000801105.2 Raphanus sativus
AGCCATAGAAGTTCTTCTCATCAAGAGCAACATCAACACCAAGCTAGAAGCCATCACAAACCGCATGGATCAGTTCACTATAACCAAAGACAAAGCAAATAAAGAAGAAGCTTATGTTATACAAGTTGGTCCAAGAGGAGATGATAACATATGGTCCATTCTTCCTTGCAAGGAAATGGTTTCCTTATTTACCATCTCCCCTAAGTGATACGGTGAGTTTTGAAGAAGGAAGAGCAAAGCCTCAAACGACAACACTTTGAACAAGATCAAGTTTGGCTCCTCTCCAACGGCTACTTCTTTCAAACCCATTCCGCATCAAAGGTAAGTATGGTAAGTTCATTTACATTTTATTTATATCCTATGGTTATCATGCAGGGTCTTGTTTGCATTTTATTTCATTTCTTTGAGTCAGGCATTGTTTAGCCTATGCTTTCTTAGGTCCAAGTATCGAGTCTTTGTATTTCTTTGTTTCAAGACCCCTAGAAGGGCACAACTGCATTGGCGAGTATATAAGCCCCTATAAGCAGTCATGTATCTTTAACTTGGATGAAATATATGAGTCAGTTTGCCCCTAGCAACTAAACCTAAGTCTTTGAGAGTTTGTGAGAAGCAGCCTCCAAGCAAATCGTGATTTATCAAACTCCTCTCCATAGAGTTTGTGGTTTCACCTCGATCCATCTCTTTGATTGTGTGATTCAATCAATCTTCATTCCATCAACCCATCTCTATATCATTGTTGAGTTGTTTATACGAGCAAGCAACAAAGATCCATCCTTCACCCACACGCCATCTCTCATCCCTTGAAGTATCAAGTTGGTTATACGACCAAGTGGTGCTTTCCATCCCCCATTGGTGTCCTCACGAGTCTCTCACCAACCGGATCCATCTCACAAATCATCATCACTATCAGATCATTCCATCTTAAACCATCTCATCACCAACCGGTTCATTGATTCACTCTCCCATCCAACCAGCTTGAACAAGGCCCTCTTTGTGCCTATATCATTTTGGTATCAGAGCTAAACGCTCCACATCAGGTTGTCTCTTCTCCTATTAGATAGATCGTTTAGTTTCATAAAAGAAAAACCCATAAAAATTGTTCTTTGCTTTTTGTTTTGATTTTTCGCCATTGTTAAGTTCTTAGCCTGTTCTTGTTTCATATAAACCGAAAAGAAAAGAAAAAGTTTGTTTGATTTGTTGTTTGATCCGCATTCCTCAAGAAAACCCAAAAAGAATTTTGTTTTTGATTACTTGCATCTCGAGTTTCCCATTCTAGCTCCAATCGCATATCATATTTCCTTTTATAGATCAAGCATTTGCATTTCGAGATTTTCATACCATTTTCATATTTCATTGCTATACTATAGTTGCATCGGTCCATTTGCATCATGTCTTTGTCTTTGCATTCATTTTATTTGCTTCCTTGATACATTGCACTCGGTCTTGACACTTTCAGGTTAAGACATGGGAGACACTAGCTCAACTTCAGCTGATACCGCAACTACTATGGCTCAACTCCTGGTTGCAATGCAATCCATCAGTGAAAGGATGACTCGCCTAGAGCAAGGGCAACAAGCTCGAGCCAACCAACCGGTTCAAGGAGCAAACAACAATCCTCAAGACCAGCAACCACAACAACAACAACAACAACAACAACAACAACAACAAGACAACCCCCGAGCTGAGGATGATTCGGATAGTGACATGCCGAGTCTGGAAGAAGAAGAACAAAGACCCCCTCCTAGAAGAAATGCTAGAGATAGAGGAAGAAACCGAGGAAGAGGTCATGATCAAGAGCATGATCAATGGCAAGGAGGCAAGGACTTGAAGCTCACGCCACCAACCTTTGCTGGAAAGGTTAATCATGATGCCTACATTGATTGGGAGACACGCATGGAGTACATCTTTGACTACTACTATTATTTTAGATTAATCTGAGTGTTTATGTAGAATCAAAGAGATAAAGAGACTAAAAGTGTAGAGAGATTCTTAGATTTAATAGTAAATAAGACTCAGAGAGAAAAGACTCATAACTTGCATAGTGTTATTCATGATCTGAGACTACACTTATATAGATAAAGAGACTAAGGGTTTGCGCAAAAGAAAGAACTATACAAAGCATGTAAGGTCAACAAGAGAAAGGCTGGCTAGTTTGAAATGCATGGCTGAGATGGTTCACACGCTTTGGACCTTTACAGCCTGTCCAAAGCTGTATGAGCTGCGCGCCCCTTCTTCCTTTCTTAGCAACGGTCTGATCACTGTGCTGACCTTCCCTTTCATCCTAAACCTTTCACCATCTCTCCATAGCAGCCGGGTAACTTCTTTTGACTCTTACTGTATGGTAACTTTTATTTACTGTGGTAAATAAAAGTTACTGTAATAGTAACTTCTCCAAATATCTTCAACCCTTCTTCTCACTCAATATAATCATCTCATCTCAACACTCCCCCTCAAGCTTGACCATATGACACAAGTCAAGCTTGGATAGCCATGAGATCTTCCTCATTAAAAACCTCACCAAGGAAAACCCATTGGGACAAAACCTTGATGAGGGAAAAAGAGTGAAGAACTCATAGCTAAGGGGATCAGCTCCTCTTGCTCAAATCAATGAGTCCCAACCTGATATGGATGGACTCCATTGTCTTCTGCCTCGCAGCCTTGGTGAATACATCAGCCAACTGATCTTCACTCCTAGTGTAACATGGTAAGATCACTCCAAGTACTATCATCTGCCTGACCTTGTGACAATCAACCTCTATGTGCTTGGTCCTCTCATGGAACACCGAGTTGGATGCAATGTGGATGGCTGCTTGGTTGTCACAATGCATAGTCATTGGTGTAGCTTGATCAATCTCCAAGTGCTTCAGAATTCCCTTGATCCACACAAGCTCATTTGTAAGCTTTAGCATGGCTCTATACTCAGCTTCAGCACTTGAACAAGAGACCACCTTCTGCTTCTTACTCTTCCAAGTGACTAAGTTCCCACCAATGAATGTGCAATAGCCAGTGGTTGATCTTCTATCAGCCCTATCTCCTGCCCAATCAGCATCACAGTAGCCAACCACTTCTGTACTCTTGTTGCAACCCATCCATACACCGAGACCTTGAGTCCCATTCAGGTACATCAGTAGCCTCTCCACCATCCTCCAATGGTGTTCCTTTGGAGCTTGCATGTGCTGACTTACCTGGTTCACAGCAAAACATATATCAGGCCGAGTGATTGTTAAGTAAATTAACTTACCAACAAGCTT
>NW_026620910.1:0-3248 GCF_000801105.2 Raphanus sativus
AAAGAAGATATCCCACTTTCTATCCAGATGATTCCAGATTGCCTGTTTGGACATATGGCAATATCTTCATGATTCTTATCAAACCAGGATGAACCACGATCTAAGAAGCTTTATTTGGAACCACTTGGTGCAACCCTGGAATGGCTGTCTCTCCCTGGATCTCTTGTAGGTGGGTAGATGCTTTGATAATCCTTGCAAACAGAGAATCAAAGACTCAATCTGCCTCAAGGCTTGTGGATAGATGATAGATGTTGATGATGAACTTTGCTAAAGAGCTATGGATTGCTCAGAAGCTGTTTTGCTACTCAAAGACACAGAATCACCCTGTATTGTCTAAGATGGATTCACAAGGAATTCCTTCCTTTAAGTGAGATCAATGTTCCTTTAGCTGAACAGAGAAAGCTAGAGACAAAAGCAAGCAAAGTTGCTGTAAAATTATTAGATTCAAAGTTGTGTCTCTCTTGACTGCTGCCGTGAGTTTTAAAACAAAAACAAGGTCTAACCTAACCAATTTGGTTAGCCAAAAACGAAATCCCCTTCTAATCCCAATTAAAATTGGTTTACTAATCCTAATTGTCTTTGGTTTGAATTAAATGAAAACCAATAAAAGCCAAATAAACCCAGCCCAATTACATTGCAATTAAATTAAACCAACAGGCTGGTTTATCTTGGTTCTCTCCTTCTGATCCATCTCCCACGATTTTGATGAAGTGTAGGAGACTCTCCTCTTGTGCTCTCAGCCTTGATCTGGTTACTGGTCCATTCCACAAGCTAGCTAGCTCATCTGGTTCTTCTCTTCTCAGGTCCAGTTCAGGTTCATCAGCTTCAAGCTCCTCTTCTAAGTCAGGTTCAATCAGCACTTCCTCATCAGACTCACTCAGCTCTCCAATTTCTCTGGTCATGGCTACACCATCCCCTCCTCCTTTAAAAGGATTTGTCCTCAAATCCAAGCTCTGTAGGATGATGGAACCTTGATCGCTCAACAACAGATTGCATGATTTGGCCTTGGGAGATATGATCACTTCTCTAATCTCTCCAGGGTCAAACACAAAGTATTGCAATCCTTCTTCATGTCTCAACAACATCTTGGAACTTTTCTCAAGGCATGTAGCTTCTAAGGTATATGATTCCTCCACTTTGTTGAGTTTAAAGCTGTATTCTTCTCTCCTGGATGATGTTACATACGTCCTGCACATGAACATGAGACCATGTACTCTCAGTTTATCCTTCTTCTGGTCAGGTGGTCGTGTGGTTTTGTCCCCATACTCATCCTCCAGTTCTGGCTTCTCTTTAACCACCACCAGTTCCTGTTTATCCCTTCTCAGCTTGTTCTGATCAGTTATGAAGCTGATAGAGGATGTGTTGCCTCCTGTTCTTCCTCTATGCTTACTGCAGCTAGTTAAGATCACTCCATCCTCTCTCCCTTCAAAAAGATTTGACCACAAATCTTGTTCTTTAAGAGTGAATGAACTCTGCAAATCAAGCTTGAAGGCTGCTGTTTTCTGTTCCAGAATTTTGTGACTTTTTCTAAGCACACACAAGCTTCCTCCTGGTTCAAAAACAACTTGTTGCAGGCCCTTAACAACCACCAGATGCTCCACCAAGTTGAGCTGAAGACATATGATAGGTATGATCAGAAACTCACAAGATAAACTCTTAAAACTATCACCTTGCTCAACAGTAGAAAACACCAATTCAAGAGCTTTAGATGACCCTCTAGAAACTTCTTCTTCTTGTTTTGTTTGATCAGGGACGTGGCTACACTCAGCTTCTACAAATTGTACTTCCTCCTCTAGCTTTAGACAAAGAGTTGGTGGTTCTGATTCAGTTTCATGACTCTCCTCAATCTGTTTTATTGGTGAAGCTAATATAGAAGTTTGCAGCTTCTCCTCCTCTTGTTTCAGTGATAGATCAGGAACAACAGATCTTCTCTCAGCAGGTTTTGATGGTAATTTAGACCAACAGGCAAGCTGATCTAAAGTAGTAAGCTTTAGTGCTGCTTCTGGCTTTAGTTCAGGAAGTTTCCACTGTGACACAAACCTCTTCTTCATTAAGGTTTTCATCTCAATCCAAGAAATAATCTGTGGCATTCTGTTGAATCTCCTAGTCTGAGCAACTCTCTGCCACCAACTGAATGCACTTCCACATAGTCCAGTAACTGCTAGACAAACCTTCTTCTTTTCAGTGTAGTAGTTGCAGCCAAAAATAAACTCCATCTTCTTTTCCCAATCTAAGTATGCATCTGTATCAATCTTCCCATAGAAAGATGGGACTGTGAACTCCTCTTCATAATTTCTTGAAAGTCCAGGCATAGATACTGCTTTCTAACTGATAGATTTCGAGATCTGAGACTAAGAACACAAACCCTAACCTTCAAGAGGCTCTGATACCACTTGGTGCAACCCTGGAATGGCTGTCTCTCCCTGGATCTCTTGTAGGTGGGTAGATGCTTTGATAATCCTTGCAAACAGAGAATCAAAGACTCAATCTGCTTCAAGGCTTGTGGATAGATGATAGATGATGATGATGAACTTTGCTAAAGAGCTATGGATTGCTCAGAAGCTGTTTTGCTACTCAAAGACACAAGATCACCTTGTATTGTCTAAGATGGGTTCACTAGGAATTCCTTCCCTTAGTGAGATCAATGTTCTTGAGCCGAACAGAGAAAGCAAGAGACAAAGCAAGCAAAGCTGCTGTAAAATTAATAGATTCAAAGTTGTGTCTCTCTTGACTGCTGCCGTGAGTTTTAAAACAAAAACAAGGTCTAACCTAACCAATTTGGTTAGCCAAAAACGAAATCCCCTTCTAATCCCAATTAAAATTGGTTTACTAATCCTAATTGTCTTTGGTTTGAATTAAATGAAAACCAATAAAAGCCAAATAAACCCAGCCCAATTACATTGCAATTAAATTAAACCAACAGGCTGGTTTATCTTGGTTCTCTCCTTCTGATCCATCTCCCACGATTTTGATGAAGTGTAGGAGACTCTCCTCTTGTGCTCTCAGCCTTGATCTGGTTACTGGTCCATTCCACAAGCTAGCTAGCTCATCTGGTTCTTCTCTTCTCAGGTCCAGTTCAGGTTCATCAGCTTCAAGCTCCTCTTCTAAGTCAGGTTCAATCAGCACTTCCTCATCAGACTCACTCAGCTCTCCAATTTCTCTGGTCATGGCTACACCACACTAATCAGTGGAGAATAACCAGGAAGTTGAATAAATCTCATAGGAGTTTTGAGTAAGAAGATATCCCA
>NW_026620911.1:0-3247 GCF_000801105.2 Raphanus sativus
TGGGATATCTTCTTTCTCACAACACTTATTAAGATTTCTAGAGATTTAGTGTAGTAATAGAGATTAGAGAAGAGATTAAAGAGATTAAGAAGAGATTTGAGTAACAGAAAGACTAATCCGAGACAAAGAGACTAAGAACTATTCTTAAAATGTCTAAGAGACTTTCATTGCTTGCTTAACCTTTAATGAGTGAGTGATTACATATTTATACTAGAGAGGAAATAAGGGTTTGCGACATGAGAGATTAGATAAAACACTATGCTAAGCATGTGTAGTCAAAGGAAGAACTTGGCGCCTTGTTTGAATGTGTGGACTAGAAGCTCCACATGCTTGATGCTTTTGCTTTTCCTTTCCAGCCATATACAGGCTGTCAAGTCTCGCTCAACCTCATCTCTAAACGGTCACTAGCTTTGTTTGATCAAACCTTCCTTCCCGAATAGAGTCTCTCACAAGTTCACACTTCTTCTCTTCTTTATTTACCTCAAGGCTCAGTAACTATTTAGTTACTGTGGTAACTAAATATTTACTGCTACAGTGCCAAACCCATAACTTGATCTCCTCTTCTTCATACTAATATTTGATCATCTCATCTCAACACTCCCCCTCAAGCTTGACCATGTAGAACAAGTCAAGCTTGGAAAGCCATGAGATCTTCCTCATTAAAAACCTCACCAAGGAAAACCCATTGGGACAAAACCTTGATGAGGGAAAAAAAGTGAAGACCTCATAGCTAAGGGGATCAGCTCCTCTTGCTCAAATCAATGAGGCCCAACCTGATATGGATGGACTCCATTGTCTTCTGTCTCGCAGCCTTAGTGAACACATCAGCCAACTGATCTTCACTTCTTGTGTAGCATGGTAAGATCACTCCAAGTACTATCATCTGTCTGACCTTGTGACAATCCACCTCTATGTGCTTGGTCCTCTCATGGAACACCGAGTTGGTTGCAATGTGAATAGCTGCTTGGTTATCACAATGCATAGTCATTGGTGTAGCTTGATCAACCTCTAAGTGCTTCAGAATCCCCTTGATCCACACAAGTTCATTGGTTAGCTTCAGCATGACTCTATACTCGGCTTCAGCACTGGAACATGAGACCACCTTCTGCTTCTTACTCTTCCAAGTAACCAAGTTCTCACCAATGAAAGTGCAATAGCCAGTGGTTGATCTTCTATCAGCTCTATCTCCTGCCCAATCAGCATCACAATAGCCCACCACTTCTGTACTCTTGTTGCAACCCATCCAAACACCAAGACCTTGAGTTCCATTTAGATACATCAACAGCCTCTCCACCATTCTCCAATGGTGTTCTTTTGGGACTTGCATATGCTGGCTCACCTGATTCACAGCAAAACAAATGTCAGGCCGTGTAATGGTTAAGTAGATTAACTTACCTACAAGCTTTCTATAAAGCTTTGGATCATGAAATGGCTTGCTATCTTCAAGCTCCCCCTCACGTGGAACCTTATACCCATCCTCCATGGGCATCTTAGCTACTTTGCCTCCATATGCACCTGCATCTTTCAAAAGATCAAGTGTATATTTTCTTTGAGAGATGAATAACCCTTCCTTAGCTCTACACAACTCAATGCCAAGGAAGTATTTCATCTCTCCTAAGTCTTTAATCTCAAACACAGATTTTAGAAACTCCTTGGTTGCCTTGATACCTGCTTTGTCAGAGCCAGTGATGATAATGTCATCTACATACACAAGAATTACAATGATACCTGAGGGAGTAACAAGTGTGAACAGAGTGTGATCAAGCTCGGACTTCCTGAACCCTCTTCCATTCAATGTTGTGCTCAGTTTGTGGTACCATGCTCTAGGAGATTGTTTGAGACCATAGATTGCCTTCTTTAGCCTCAACACATTTCCCTTCTTTACTAGGTGCTCAAGACCAGGAGGTGGTAGCATGTAGACTTCATCTTCTAGTTCTCCTTGTAGAAATGCATTCTTCACATCCATTTGCCAAAGATCCCATTCAAGATTCACTGCTAAAGATAGCACTATCCGAATGGTGTGGAGCTTGGCAACTGGTGCAAATGTATCAATGTAATCTTCTCCATAGGTTTGAGTAAACCCTCTTGCCACCAATCTTGTCTTGCGCCTATCTATCTTTCCATTTGGAAGATACTTGATTGTGAAGATCCATTTACTAGACACTGCTCTCTTTCCTTTTGGTAGTGCACTCTCATACCATGTATCATTCTTGATCATGGCATCTGCCTCAGCATTAACTGAATCTCTCCACTCTTGTATTAGCATAGCTTCCTCATAGCTTCTTGGAACATAACTCTCATCCAAACTGACTTGAAAGGCACAATGCTCTTCCGGATAATGAGCAAAGGAGCATACAGCTTGAGAAGGATGCTCCACAGCTTGTGCATTGTAGTACACTCTTGTGTTTACCCAACTGGAAGGATCCTTCCTTAGCCGTGTGCTTCTCCTTAGAACTGGTTCATCCTGCACTTGCACCTCTTCTTGTATATTTGCTTCCTCTTGTGCATCATCACTTCTAACTCCTTGTTCTTCTTGCTGACTTACTTCAGCTCCACCTTCTTGATCAGTGTCTTCCACACCTTGATCATGTGAGTTAGAGCTCTCTTCTTGACTCCTAGAACTCTCTTCCCCTCCTTGGTTAAGAGAGCTTGCTTCATTTCCCCCCTCATGGTCAAGGTGAGGGATCCGATCATCACTTGCCCTTGGTACACTTCTAGGTGCACTTCCTCCACCTTGCTTCTCTTGTGTCATGTTGATCCCAAGTTTCTCCAGCATAACTCTCAAGGTAGCAGCTCTATCTGATGTGAGATCTTTTAGGTCTTCTTGGTTCTTCTCCTCATAGTACCCTCTTTCCTCAATAAACTTCACCTCCCTAGATACTGTCACTCTCCTAGTGTCTTGATCATAGCACTTGTATCCTTTCTGGCTTGTGGAGTATCCAATAAACATTGCCTTTGTGCTTCTCTAGCTTCCGGATTCTTCAAGAACACTCAAGAACACAAGTTGCTTTTTGCGCAACCTGGCTCTGATACCATAAGATTTCTAGAGATTTAGTGTAGTAATAGAGATTAGAGAAGAGATTAGAGAGATTAAGGAAGAGATTTGAGTATGAGAAAGACTAATCCGAGACAAAGAGACTAAGAACCATTCTTAAAATGTCTAAGAGACTTTCATTGCTTTCTTAATCATTAATTAGAGAGTGTTTACAATATATATAGAGAGAACTAATGAGGGTTTGCGACAAGG
>NW_026620912.1:0-3246 GCF_000801105.2 Raphanus sativus
ACATATGAGATGATTTTAACTTGCGCAAGTAATTAATATTAGGAAGGTAAGTTAATAAAAACAAACTACCTAATATGTTCTCATATTAACTTGTGCAATAAGCAATGTAATTAATATGATATTAAGAGTGTATGGTTACCGTGTTTTGTAATAAGAAAACTATCACGTTTCTTTGATTCAGACAATTAATTAATATTCATGAGCAAGTAATACATAATAAAGGTAATTATTATATTTGTATTCTCATAAAACTTTGATACCGTACTTGTAATAAGAAACTAATTAATACATTTGTTAATTTTCTTTATACTAAGTCGATGATTAAAAAAAAATCAACTAATAAGATTAAGAGAATTATGCTTAAAATATAAAATATAATAATTTCTAAAAGTAATAACACATATATGATATTACATTTTCATTGGAAAATGATTGATTTTTTAATTATATATTTGATTGTTTTGCCTTCATTTGACTCATTTTTATACTATATATATGTATAGTGAATGAGTGAATTTAATTAATATTATCAAGTTCTTATTAATAATATAAACATAATAAAAATGTTTTTGGGAGAAAGTTATAATATTACACATATTATGCCATTAATACATTTAATAAATGGTCGACATTTAGTAATAGTCTTGCGCAAGTTATGATTAATGAGATTACGAATTAATTTAAATGTCGACATTTATTAAGATTCTTGTGCAAGTTATGATTAATGAGATTAACAATTAATGTAACTTTCTGATTAGTAGCTTTATTAGAAAAATAAATCAAAAAAAGAAATTACAAAAAATCAGTCAATAGAATCGCTTGGTTGATGAGGTTATTACATTCATGAAGTTGATTGATGAGGTTATTACAAAAAATTAACAAAAAAATCAACCAATAGAACCAATAAATAAAAAAAAATAAACTACAAAAAATCAACAAAAAAAGAAATTACATTCATGAGGTTCCAACAATGAAGTGTGACGAAACGTCAATGATGGTGTTTATTGTAATTCTGCATATAAGAAAACAAAGAAAAAATATATCATAAAATACATATAGATTCAACCCCAAAACTTAGACTCAAATCCAAGGCTCCAGCTCTGCAAAATCAGTTTCACCAAATTTAGTGACATTGATTATAACAAAAAGATTTGAAGATGTATACAATCCCGAAACAAAAACAAAATTGTATAGTTGATAGAACAAACCCGATGAGATGCATCATGAATGGATGGAGGAAGTTTTGTGGTCTTTTTGGTGACAAAAAAAACCTTTTCGTCTCAAAGATTGATAGAGAGACAATGTGGAGAGCAAGATAACAGAATATTTGGAGAAGAAAAGTCTCGAATAAATTACCAGTAATGATGTTCGTCTGTGAGCTAAGTATTGATTATCATCCCTTGGATCATAAACCTGCTCAGGATCACAAAATATAATTTAAATTAGAACGATCAAAAACATAAAAAAAGCTTAAACAATAGATGCGTGAGACTAAAGAATGGTTGTGTTGCTTGAACTCGACATTGAACTCTATATATATAAAGTGATGGTGAAAAGCATTAATGACGCCAAGAATATTACTTGCTAGATTTGTGAAAGTAATTGGTTATACTAAGGTATGTAAATTAAATTACGTTTGATTAAAGAAAACATATTAAATTTGTAGTGTTAAAAACGATTATGCATATTATATGATGCGAGACTTGCGCAAGTAATCAGTATAAATAAGGTATGTTAATAATAATAAGTTTCCTAATTAGATATAAAACGTATTATGCCATTAAGACATTTAATGATTAGTCGACATTTATTAAAATTGTTCTGCAAGTTATGATTAATGGTCGACATTTATTAAGATTCTAGCGCAAGAAATAATTAGTGCGATTAACAATTAATGTGACTTTCCAATTAGTAGCTCGATTACAAAAATAAATCAAAAAGAAAAATACAAAAATTCGACCAATAGAATCGCTAGATTTTTCGTGAGAAGCTCTGTATGAGCGCCATGTGTCAAATGTACTTCTCTTTTAATATATAGGAGTATAAAATGGCTTCTGATACATCTTGCATTAAAAAAAACAAATATTAGATTTTACATTATACTACATAATTGCGTAATACATTATAAAATGATAACCATTTCTGTGGAGGATTTGGCATAAATTACGGTTATATTAAATAACATACTAAATTAGTTTAAAATTTACAATTTTTGTTCTATTATTTACGGTTATAATAAAATGGCTTCTGATACATTATAAAAAATGTTTAGTTTACTTTTAATAAAATGGCTTCTAATACATCTTGCATTGAAAAAAAAACAAATATTAGATTTTACATTATATTACATAATTGCGTAATACATTATATGGCAATGATCTATGGTAACCTTATATATGACAATATATTTTGATAGAAAAGGAAATCATGGAATGAGTTAATGGGAAATATAATTAAGAGAAATAGTAATGATCTTTGACTTTCCTTAAACATGAAATGATGAAATCGGACATATCTTTGACTTTCCTTTTTACACGAAATCGTCCAATTATTCATTTTGAACTATAATGTATATGAGGAAATTCGAGTGGCACCACAATGGTATTTCTTTGTAATTTCTCTAGTGAATCAAGGGTGATTTTATATATGGGCTGAGAGTAAATATGGTGCTGACACGTCAGCATGACACTCATGTAAATAACTTACGCATTTAAGGTTACTCTTTAAAAATGCTTCTTGATTAATAAGAAGGGGATTTGACAAGTTACTACTAAAAAAAGTATGCGGTCGAAGATTGTGGTAAGTAAATAAGGACAAAAATAAAACCGCCGAGCCCCAAAATTAAGAGGCTTTATAGAAGAAGCTAAGCTAGAGAGAACGGAGGGCGATCAGTCACTGGACCGATTGTTAAAAGATCAAACAAAACTGAAAGAGTTTATTATTATTATCCTCATTTAACAACTCAAAAAGGGTTTCTAAGTTATTAAATTTGAAGGATCCATAAGTTCAATTTTATTTTCTAAATTACTCTCTCTCTCTCTCTCTAGATTCTTAAGTCTCTCTGGGTTTTGTTTTGATGATGATGATGGATGATGATAAAACTCCCCAAGATAGTTCTCCAGCTATAATGGTATTTTGTTTCCTTTTCTCACTCTTTTAACTCAAATTCCAAAATAAAATGAGTCTTTTTTCTTTTATTTTATAAGTGAAGTTTCACTGGATTCTAGTTAAGTTGATCTTCTGCAA
>NW_026620913.1:0-3246 GCF_000801105.2 Raphanus sativus
CTCGGTCGCTATAGCGACCGAGCTGCGGAAAAGTTCGGTCGCTATAGCGATCGAGCGTTCGTACATCGATCATTTTCTGAAACGTCCGAAGTCTTCGAAACGACGATACGACGTAAAACTATGCATTCTCGACTATCCGTATAGCCGTTCTCCGCAACTCACGACTATCCGTTTCTTGATCTCTCGATCAAATGGAATCGTCCGTTTGGTTTACGATAAAACCGCGGAAACTTAACCTTATCGGAGAAATCGTAAAAACGTCTCAAATCAAAAATACGGCCCAAAGGGGTCCTAAACTTGATTCGAGGCCCACTTACGATTTCTTAAAAACCCATAAACCTTATGACGGTTTATGCTTGGAGGATAAGCATCAGTTTCCGCGGAAAAAATGGAAACTTTCCGCAGATAATCATGAAGATCGGAAAAAATGGAATATTCCCATTTTTCGACTATGACGGCTTAAGGGCAAAAGGGGGAAGCGTAAACCGACCTTGGAGGGAGTATATAAGGAGTTCAAGGCGAGAGGCATAGAGGCATCACTTTTCCAGAGCAACTTAGCACTTAGAGCATTTTAGGCAACTTTCCGTTTTTTGTTTTCGAGCTGCGACTCAATTAGGTTTAGCCACCTTCGGGTATTAGAACTAGGGATCTCGCCGACAGCTCTCGTAGCCGAAGCACGTTACTTGTTGTTGTTACGCTCATACGCAGATTCGGAATAAAATCCTTCTTGCTCTCTTTTTACGATTTTTATTTTATTTTTCGTTATTTGTCGTGTTCTGATTGCTTGACGTGTGGTTTCTCAGAAATCCGGGACCTCTGGGAAATTAGGGTTTTCCTAGTTTCCTATTTATACGAAATATTGACGGTGCGAATTTCGGTTCCCACAGTTTGGCGCTAGAAGGAGGGGGGTACGGATCAATCTTACTCACGACCAGCTCACGCTCAACCAGACATGACTAACGACGATTCAGCGAACTTGCAAACTCCTCTAAACGGAGCACCCAAGGACGTCTTGAACACTCCCGCAGCGGATGTTTCCGCGGCCGACGCACCTGCTAACGCCGCGTCGCTCGACGAGTTCAAGAAGCTGCTTTCCGCCTACGAAAAGAGGTCGGAAGAGCAGGATAAACTCGTGGGAACCCTGACAAACAGGTTCAAACCTTAACGCAAGGTCCCACGCAAGTCCGCGGCAGGAGACTCGAGTTCGCGACCCCACACGATAGGCCTGGAACTTCGCAGGAACGTCCTTCCGGACAAAACCCTAGCGAAACATCCCCTGTCGCGAAAGGCAACTCGGAAAAACCTCCGCCGTCCGAAAGGACACTGAGTGGATGAAGTCGAGCGTATCGACTTGGAGCCAGCGATGACTCCGACGAAGACGCCGACGTCCATCCAAGAAGAACCCGCAGCCGTTCAGCTCGGGAAAGTTCTCCGTTCGACAAACCCATGACGGAAGAAGAGGAAAACCTCTATTGGATCGAACAGGAGGAACTTGCCGAAAGGCAAACCGAGATTACTCGCCGCGAACGCCGACAAGCTCGGAAAACCGCTGGAGAGGATCCCGATATACGCGATCTCCGCGATTACATCACCAAGACCGCCGCGGAAGTAAGGGCCGTGAAATTGCAGATCCACCACGCCACGAGTGCTGCCCCAGAAATCGACAGGCTGCTCGAGGTGGCTCGTAAAATGCCCTTCACCGCGCGAATCTCCGAGACTAAGGTGTCTAATCCGGGGAAGCTCAAGATACCGATATACAAACGGTTCCATATCACTATGGGAAGAGCCAGGCTTAGAGAAAGCGAGAAAGACGCTGGTTACTGTCGCCTGTTCGTCGAAAATCTGAAGGTGCGGCGCTCGAATGGTTCTCCCGGTTGAAGCGAAACTCCATCGGAAGCTTTCGCCAACTCGCATCGGAATTCCTCCTCAAGTACTCTATGTTCATCGATAGAGAAACTTCCGATGTCGATCTCTGGAGCTTAACCCAGGAAGAGGGCGAGTCCCTCGAGAGTTCATAAGCCGTTTCAAACTGATCATGGCGAAGGTCAGCGGAATCAGCGACAAAGTCGCCATCGACGCGCTTAGGAAGGCGCTCTGGTACAAGTCGAAGTTCAGAAAGTGGATAACGCTCGAAAAACCTCGCACAATCCAGGACGCCCTCCACAAAGCCTCGGATTACATAATGATCGAAGAAGAGACGAAAGTCTTGTCGCAAAAACATAAGCCGGCAAGGAACTCTTCGAAAGACGTGGATCCAAAATCGAAGAAGAAAACCTCTCGTAACGACAAGTACGTCCATCACGAGGGGGAAGAACTCCAAGGCGCGCACAACTACGCGATCAATCCGGAGCAGGGCAGGACTTAGGGAAATACGTGGAACCGTAACCAGAGTTACGACAAAAACGTATACTGCGAGTTCCATCAGACCGAAGGGCACTCCACGGCTAACTGCAAAGTCGTAGGGGCAAGGCTGGCCGCAAAGCTGCTTGCTGGAGAACTCTCTGGAGTAACCAGCATCAAGGATCTAATCCTCGACTCCGACAGTCCGCCAAAAACCAATAAGAATCCTCCCGCGGAAAATTCGTCGCCGAGAAATCAGACGGGGAAAAACGCGAAAGGAGACCGGACGATAGGGGGAATGATAACTCCCGCAGGAGGGTGAACATGATCATGGGAGGATCCCAGTACTGCAAGGACTCGGTCTCGGCCATCAAAGCCTACCAACGGAAAGCCGAGTCAACTGCAAAGTATCCCCCACGGTCTCCTCCTCGAGACGGACAGATTGTCTCGATCACATTCACGGAAGAAGAGGATTGCAGAATCGAACAGCCTCATTGCGACCCCTTGGTCATCGATCTCGTAATAAGAGACCTCGAAGTCGCGAGAATACTCATCGACACCGGAAGCACAATAAACCTAATCTTCCACGATACCCTAAGAAGGATGGGCGTCGAGCTCAGAGAAGTCACCCCGGTACCAAACGCGATCATTGGAACTCCATGGCTAAACGTCATGAAGGCCGTTTTCTCGACTTATCACTTGGGCGTCAAATTTCCAACCAGGACTGGAGTCGCCGCAATCTGGGGTTGTCAAAAACAGTCGCGACTTTGTTTCCTAGCTGAGCATAAGTTAAGGCAGATAACGACGACCTCCACGGTTAAACGCAAGCGAACTCAGCCTTCCGCCGAAGATACCCCGACAAAGGGCACAGCGACGTCTCATGCAGAAGCAGATTTGGAGATCGGA
>NW_026620914.1:0-3237 GCF_000801105.2 Raphanus sativus
TCTCTTGTGTCACCATTCATTCCACAAACCTTGAAGAACTTGAGTCTCTGATTCGTCCTTGCAAGGATCTATCCCCCTTATAACCAGGGAAGCATCCTAGGAGTGTATCAAGTGGTATCAGAGCAACTCTGGCTAGGGAAGTTGTTGTTTACTCGATTTTTCTTATAGATCTGTTCATCTATTTCATCACTATTGCTAGATCTGTGTATGTTTGTCTCAGAACTGATAGATCTAAGTATTTCGACTAGAGTTTCTAAAGAGTCCATTCATATTCTTGTTGACTACGGTTTTGAAACTCCTAGATCTATAAGTTGTTTGTGTTTGCTTGATTCGATCTGTTCTTATATCCATAGATCAGTGATTGTTGAATATCATCATATCATCATCTGTTGATTCTGATCTGTTTTGTTTAAGTTTCGAAATTGATCTGAGAAGTTTAGATTTTTATTTTCGATTTGAAATCTGTTTCTGTTACAAGTTGATTATTTGTTTTCTTTAGAAGTTTTTACTGCTGTGTGTTGTCTCTTGTTTCAGGTACCATGGCAGGAGATCAGAAAGGAGAACTCACTAAGGATAAAAATCTGTTACTCAAGGCTATGAATGCTCAGCTGCAGCAAGAGATGGAAGCCAGCCTTGATAAATTTCGACAGGAGTTTAGACAGGAACTTCAACAAGCTACTGGTCTCAGTCTTGAGTCTAGAAGCAGTGAGAGGAGACAGAGACATGAGCATGATGGCAGAGGCAATAGCAGAGAAAAATTTGCTGATCAAAAGCTGAAAATCCCTCCTTTCTATGGAGAAGCTGATCCTGCTGCATATGTGGAGTGGGAAGAGAAGATGGAGTTGATTTTTAACTATCAACACTATGCTGAAAGGAAGAAGGTTCAAATGGCTACTGCTGAGTTTTATGGTTATGCTTCAAGCTGGTGGAATAAATTGAGAAAGTCCAGAAGACTTGATGGAAAAGAACCAGTAGAAACATGGCTTACGCTGAGCTCTTTGATGCGTAGAGAGTATGTTCCAAGACAGTACTACAAAGAAGTACTTCAAAAGCAGAAAATAACAAGAAAACAAGAGACCCAAGAGCTTGAGAATGAACGTGGCAACAACACTTATGAGGAGAAAGAGGTCTCAGATTCTTCACACTGCTTAAAAGACCATGAAGAAACAAATCTGCAGAGAAATTATGAGTGTTCTCATCACTCTTTTCATTCTGATTTCTTGCTTGAAAATACACAAGTTTGTGATGAACTAACATGTCTAGAACCGGTGCAACCGAGTAGTACTTTATCTTTGACACAGCTTGCAGAAAAAGATTCATCAAAGGAAGAACCAGAGAGTACAACACAAGGAGAACAGCAGAAAAACTTGCAGTCAGAAACAATTTGTAAATCTTTATCCTATGATCTGCAAGAGCAATGTAAGGAGTTCAATATGGTTGTCTCTGTGCCTGAAATGTTTGTTAAAGTGAGCACTGAAGATATAAAACGTTTTGGTCTTGACAAAGTAAAAGATTTCTGTGTTTCAAAATCTGTTTTTGATAACATGTTTAAATCTTTTAAAGAACTTAAACCAGAAAATCTATTTGATCAAAAACGTTTACAAGAAGATAATAACAACATCTATGGCCATGTTTTCAGTCTTGATCAGTTTCTGAAGCATAACAAAAGCTTTGATCATTTTAAAAAGGTTTTAGAGCTTCAATTGAAACAATTTGATTTCTGTTTTAGAAAACCTTGTGATTTATTTGCTAGAACTGAAAATAACAGTTTTGTTAATGAACTCTCCTATGCATAAACTGGTCACTGATAATTTTCTTGCATCCACCTATGTCTTGAAAGAACCTAGGAATTTGCATAAACCGAAATTGCATCAGCCTGATACTAGGTTTGAATTTGTGAAATCTACAAAGTTCTCTGACTTTGAGCTTGATTGTTTGTGTGCTGAAAATGATTCTAAACATGTAGATTTGTTCTTTGATGATATTCTAGTGTATAACACTTTCTTTGATAAACCTGCTGCACAATCGAAACTAGAGAACACTGATTCTGAATGTGTGAATTTGATCCTTGATGATATCTGGGTCTGTAATATTTTCTTTGATATGCATAATAGATGGAGGAATCATACTGATTGGTGTTTTGGAGATCATGTTTTCAAGAGTTCTTTTCTCACTGAATACACAGATATGATGCACTTTTCTTTGTCAAAAGGGCCATATGCAGATTACAAGGAAGCTTTGAAGCATACAACAAAAAAGGACAAGTATGAGGAAGCCAAGAGATTCAAACCACCTGATCTGGACCAGGATAAGCATCAAGACGTCCCTGGCTTCGTTCTCATCAAAGAAGCACCCCCAGATGCAGCCTACCATCCAAAACCAAGTTTGAGGAATGCATCAGGCGTATGGAGAGCCCAACATAAAACAGATTTGAGGACAAATCCTTTTCAAGAGGGAGGGGATGATATGATCATGGACCAGCTAGTTGATGGAGATGGAGAGCTCAAGGATGAACCAGCTGAAGAAGATGGTGCCTTAGCCATTCCTAAAGGTCCCATGACTCGAGCCAGAAGCAAGCAACTCAAAGAAGCCATTGGAGGAGTACTCAAGACATCCATGAAGCCAGAAGAGAGTCTTGGAAGAAGTTTGATCACCCAAGACACACTTACTACAATTCAAGCCATCTCATCTCCAAGATAGACATCAAGTGAGCAAGTAACACATGTGTGCTCTTTTTCCCTATCTTTGGTTTTGTCCCACTGGGTTTTCCAAAGATAGGTTTTTAATGAGGCCATATGTTGCTTTTCTATCACTCACTTGATGATCTCAGTTCAAGACTACAAAAGAACTCTATTTATTTAGCTTATGTTATATTTTAGACTATGGTTCTTTTTATTTTCTTTTATTTGAAACACAAGGAGTATGTTCCTTTATTTGAGCTTGTGCATGTACAAGTCTCAGCCTATATATATGTTGTGTCCGAAAACCCTAATAGGCATCAAGTTATCTCTTCACAAACCTTTTATCTCTTGTTCTCTCTTCTCCTTGTTATCAAGTTGGCGAGTGATCTTGTTGGTGTGTAGTATCCAACAGCCCAAGGATCTCTTCTTCGGTGTGTCATATCCGAACTAGGCATCTAGGAGTATCAAGAGCCCTTTCACATCTCTTGTGTCACCATTCATTCCACAAACCTTGAAGAACTTGAGTCTCTGATTCGTCCTTGCAAGGATCTATCCC
>NW_026620915.1:0-3233 GCF_000801105.2 Raphanus sativus
TTTCCAGCTGGACGACTTACAAATAAGTCGTCTGGAAGGTTTTCCAGCTGGACGACTTACAAATAAGTCGTCTGGAAGGTTTGGACGACTTACAAGTAAGGTAGTCTAAAAATAGTAGAAGGTAGTCTAAAAATAAAATACACTGGACGACTTCGTTAAAGGTCTTCTAAAAAAAATACACTCGAAGGGATAGTAGAAGGTAGTCTAAAAATAAAATACACTTGAAGGGATAGTAGAAGGTAGACGAAACACTGGACGACTTAAAAATAAGTCGTCTGGACGACTTAACAATAAGTCGTCTGGACGGGTAATCAAGACTGGACGACTTAAATTTAGGTCGTCTGGACAACTAGTCAACTGGTTGTGTACATTGTGGTTTCGTATGGCCAGTTTCCTTGCAGTTTGAGCATCTCCGTGCCCTGTGTTTCTTCCTGGGTTTGTGTCCTCTCATCCTAGATAGCTCCAACCAAGATTGCCATCTTGATTTCTTCTGTCTCCCCGGACCACGCTTTACGTTTGGAGGAAAGCATTCTCGTTCCTCAATATGTTGTGACACGATAGGATATATATTCTCTGAGTATCCTGCATACAGATGATTCTTTGAGTAAAGTGGACATACAAGTGTGTCGATATGCACACCAGCATGTGTTCCAGCTGCTATAGCATGAGAGCAAGGTATTTTCTCCACTCCATAGACACCACAATCACACTTTACATGTTCCAAATCAACCACACAGTCTATTGTGCCACCTTTGACAAAGAAACGCCATCCATCAATTGGTTCGACCGTCATCGTATCCGCTATCTCTGATCGAACAGCAAGCAAGTATTCAACACCCCGGCTATGTTCAGTTGGGAGACTCAAAGCATCTTGTCTCCTTTTCCAATACCATTTTCCTAACTTCTGCCTTATGAACTCCAGCAGGAACGGAATCGGAAATCCTCTTGCTCGCTTCAGTGCGGAATTAATAGATTCAGCGATGTTGCTTGTTTTTATGTTGAACCTGTTCCCCTTACAATAAACCCTTGACCATAGCCTGGCGTCGGCCTTCTCCAAATACGTTGCAAGTTCCGGGTTTGCACTCCGTATCTCAGCCATGTACCGGTCAAAATCGTAAACCGTGTGCGCATAAGCAGCCCCTTTCACCAAGTACATGAGATGTTTCCCTTTAAACTTTTTGACAATGTTATCTTGAAGGTGATAGTAACATATTCCTCGGGTTGCCCAAGGAAACACCTTCTCACACGCACTTTTAATGGCCGCGTGCCGGTCAGAGACTATCACCAGAGGCTTGTCATGAGATATACAACTAGCCAATTTTGTGAAAAACCATTCCCAAGAAGGTTCATCTTCAGCATCCACGATCCCAAAAGCCAATGGGAATATCTGAAAATTGCCATCTTGTGCGGCTGCAACTAACATAACACCTCCATACTTTCCACTTAGGTGAGTTCCATCCACCACAATGACCCTTCTCTGATACTTAAAACCTTTGATAGAAGCTCCAAAAGAGAGAAATAGATACTTAAATCTTTTCTTAGAATCAAGTTCTATAGCCGTGATAGAATCAGGATTTGCAATGGAGATTTGCTCGAGATATGAAGGCAGACGCGAATACCCTTCTTCTGCTGATCCTCTCACCAATTTTTGTGCATATAACAGTGCTCTGTATGAAGTGGTGTAATCAAGCGTCATGCCAAACATGTTCTTCATTGCATCAGTGATATGCTGTGGAGTTATCCCGTCAATGATCCCAACACGATCAATGAAAAGACTACCAACATACTTTGGAGTACAGTGTCTCCGCTGAGCGATTCGGTCTCCAATTGAGCATAAATGTTTTTCCACATACTTTGTTACCCAAAACGTGTTTGGCCCATGTTTCACACTCGCTCTGATCTTCCATCCACAACCGCTAACCCGACATATTGCCACAAGGAGAGTTTTTGTTGATTTGTATATTCTGAAAGAAAATTTACCCCTCACTGCTGTCAACCGCAGCTCTGAAAGCAGTGCATCCTTGCTAACAAAACTCTGGTTGACATAGATGCTGGTACAATCCGATTTTCCTCCTTCAATAGCATTTGTCTTAGCATATGTCTTTTCAATTTCTTCAAAACAAATATTATCATCATCTTCCTCGTCCTCATCTAGAACCTTTCCATAAAGACTGTAATCCCCACCATTCTGATCCGTTTCACCAACAATAGTGTTATCAGCATCCTCCTCCCCATTTTCCTCCTCCCCATTTTCCTCCTCCCCATCTTGATTTTCATCTTCAACAGACTCATTATCACCAACATCTTCAGAACATTCATCAGCTTCATCATTATCACCAACATCTTCTTCCCATTCACCAGCTTCATTATTATCACCAACATCTTCTTCCCATTCACCAGCTTCTTCTCTTTTCTCTGAAACCGTTTCCACCTTGCTGCGGCTTGATACACAAAGACATACTCTATGCGTTTTGAGTATCTCGAGCAAGTTTCGAACTTGTCTATCACTTGTAACATGAATGGGAGGACTGCCTGGAGTCATCATCATTTCTGCTGGTAATGAGTAACTAATCACCACAGTCACTGATCTCATGTCCAGGTTATAATCTTCTTGAGCCATTGCAACAAGTTCAGCATGTGTTGAATCTTCATTCAATAAAAACAATCTTGCTCCTTTGAGATCATCAACCACAAAATCCCAACGGAAATCTCTCAACAACCATTGTCCATACACTGCATGTAACTTAAAAATCATCTGCAAATATTCAAAATAAAACACATTAGTAAACATAGAGAAAATGAAGAAGTTCAATAAACATTATCGCAGACGACTTATAATTAAGTCGTCCAGAAGACTTAAAGGTAAGTCGTCTAAAGAGGTCACTTTTGCAATTGAAAATTAAAAGGGACGACTTAATTCTAAGTCGTCCGGCTTTGTTTGTTAAAAAAAAAATTTCAGACGACTTATATATAAGTCGTCTACAAGAAACGGGCTAGTTTTGCATTTGACCGAATCGTGTCAGATCTTTGACTATTTCTGGACGACTTATAATTCAGTCGTCTCTGGAAAGTAAAAATTTCAATATTTTATTCAAACTAGACGACTTACATGTAAGTCGTCCTAGGTTAGTTTTGTAATTGAAAAATAAAACTTGAAATTTAACTTTCTCCAGACGACTTAACTAAAAGTCGTCCAGCTAGACGACTTAATTTAAGGTCGTCCGGNATAAGCA
>NW_026620916.1:0-3231 GCF_000801105.2 Raphanus sativus
TGCATAAGAATTATTGGCTTAATCTGTTTTTGTTAAGACCAGATTTATTTATTATTAAATAAGATATAAGATAATGTATAGGTTTGGACATATTTTATAAATAACCGAGTATATTTTGTATTTAATTTTAAAACAACTAAAAATCTTAAAATTCTCTTTATAAACTAAATTATGGAAACAATATCCTAATTTTTATTCAAAATATTTAAAATTATTTGAATTATCCTATTTTTTAGTTCAAACCAGCTAAATTACCCGTTATTTAAAGCTCATGATATTTTAAGTTTGTGAAAAACCAATAAAAAATTATCATATGCAATTTTTAGAATTTGTAAAATAAATAAACATTAACTATTTAAATCAGTATTTATTTTTTACTAATTCTATTTAAATAGGATTATTGTAAATGGGTCTGAATTTTATTGGGTTTGTAATTTTGTTTTCAACTTAATTGAGTTTTAATGGTGAAAATTGTTTTGTTAAAGGCTCAAGCCCACACACTATTTCTCTCTGCTGACAACAAACTAAATCTAGTGTCTTGTTTTAGCAGATCGAGACAGTAAATTTTTTTTTCTCTCTGATGGCGATGCATGATTCATCCTCTCGATCTCCGCTAGTCGACTCGTTCCTCTCCGATATTCCATGGTAAATATTCTCTCCTTATCTCTTCTTTCTATGGTTGTCAAATGCTCAACTCTTGTATATTTGATTTTGTATACATCGGTCAGATTGAAATAATTTTTGATTTGTTTGAAGAAATTCTGAAACAAACTCGCCTTGCATGTAAGCGTTCGCAGCAGAAACCACATTTTTTTAATTTATATTGTTGTATTAAAAAATTCTCGGTTCTTATTACATGATTCTATATTTGTTCAAATAAATATATATATTCTGGTTATTAATATATATATTTTGGATTCCTAAATATCCTTTTCTGTTTTCAGTTATACGATATCTATGAAGAAGAATAAAAACACGGCAACATCATCGTAAGATTCAGATACATGGATTGATATATAGTAATTGAAATCATTTTCTTCTTCTTATAGGTTCTTATTTTTTATATGCAGGGCAAATATGGATAAATTCCTTAGTTACCTACGGAATATCAAACGTGTGAAGGCAAAGATTTGTTTATGTTTGTTGTTTTGTAAAATAGAATGACATCTACACTTAAAGATTCTAATTTCCAAATTCAGGTTTCTACAAACAACATGGGGGAACTTGGAAGCGACATATATATTCTCAAAGAACAGATGAGTTAGCAAACTCAAAAGTCAGTGTAAGGGAATATCTCAAGAATAGAACAACTTTTTCTATTTCAGAAAACAGAATTACGTCTAAGCCTAAATATCTATAACTTTGAATTTGTTTCAAATTTCTATAAACCATAGCTGGAAAGTATTCACTTATGAAACCATACTTCAACGTGACTTCTGAAACCAGACAACAGTCAGAAAACAAAAAGATAAGTAGGAAACATTTGACTATTGTTTCATATTGTTATGTTATATTTGAAAAAAAAAATTCTGATATCAGTAGAACAAAATTTAAAGAGTTTGATTGTTGTCTTTTTTTTGGCCGGACATGAGGTTAACTTTTATTTTATTGGAATGACAGTTTGATGGAGCAGCAGAAGTATTTATACTGTACACCATGTTTCAACGTCAATAAAAAGCAGATAAGTCATTTTTTAAAAGTTCTGTCATTTAGTAGTTGGGTCAAGTTGCCAACTTTTGATGAAAATATATCTATGTTGTTATGCTTATGGTTCTTAGTTTTGTTTGTAGGATCTTAAAATATAGAACGTTAAACTTACATTTGCATCAGATAGGATTAGTTTCAAAGATTCTCCCACGTCTTTAATGAAATGTCTCTATTTATGGAGGATTTTCACTTCTATGCGTCAAGCAGTCTTGCGTGGCTTGATTTGATTCTAAGAAAGAGAGTTGCAAATTGTTAGCCATTGGGTGTGTTTAGACTTGTTTGAGGTGTAGGGTGGAAACCGATGTTATATTTATATTAGGAGAGGCTACAGAGGTTGTAGATTATGCTAATTTAGGGTAAATATTATGGAGATTTAATTAGATATGTTAGTTTGTTGATTAAGGAATATACTGCGAGTATATAGCAATAAAAATCTAATTAGGTGATAAGGAGATCGAAATTAGTTATGATATTAAATAAACTTGTACACCAATTAATTATGATATTAAATAAATCTATACACCAAGAAATTAAGTTTATTTATTAATTATTAGAAATAAGGAGATCGAAATTAATTATGATATTAAATAAACTTGTACACCAAGTAATTGATATATTTTCGGAAATCTGGTATTCAATATCGTATATACAATATACTGTTGGCTGTAAATCATTTTAGAATACTAGGGATATAGCCCCGCGCAAGCGCGGGGTCGTGAATCTCTAAAAGAATTTTTGATTTGTGTTCATGAATTCGACATCTAACAACATTTTTTTAAGAATATGTCAAACATATACCATATACCCACTCAGATTCAACATCTGATACGCTGACTAATTGACATCCTCATTAGCTATCCAGTAAATCTGCAACCTGTGTAAATGTAAGAAAATAATAATATATCCCAATTTAGAAACCCCACACAATAGTAAAACCCTTTATTAAACATAGCGTAATAATATATACATACCCAGAAAAATAGTCAAGGCGAGATTTTTTAACAGAAATAAAAAATAAATCTCCATGAGCTCCTCTCAGATCTATGTGAACTCTCTCGCTCCGTCCAAAAAGTTGTGCTTCTTTTTCATTGGTTTTTCCTGTAGTTATCAGCTGTGTAAACAATTTTGTTCGCCTCCTCTTTGAAACTATCAGTGTGTTCTAATTCAAATTTGAAGTATGAGAAATTAGTGAATCCCTCCATGGCGTACATGTCTCAGCGGACAACTTCAGAAAGTAGAACAAAGAACATAAAAAGTTATACTAATCAAGTTTTCAGTAGGACTATGAAATTATATCAATTTAAGGAGTTTCAATGATATGTGACACTGAATAGAGCGGTTTAGAGTGTAATGGTTTATCATTGGATGTGAGAGTTGAGCGACAAAGTGGGAGAACCCTATGCCATATTCAAAGACAATGCAAAAGAATAGACGATTAGGAAGCTTTTTGGGTATGTCTGACGCATCAGCCTCACCTTTTAAAGGTTATGTAGAAACTGAGTGCCATAGGCCGCAAGTTAATTT
>NW_026620917.1:0-3222 GCF_000801105.2 Raphanus sativus
GGAGTTGTGAGTAAGAAGATATCTCACTTTCTATCCAGATGATTCCAGATTGGGCTGTTCGGACATATGGCAATATCTGTTGAGATGAAGCAATAAAGATCAAGAGTTGAGACTATGAGAGGAGTTATGATTGAATCAAGTGGAAGAGATGGTTTAGGTCTGTCCGTACAAGAGTGTCTTGGAAGGCAAGCAATGGAGTATGGAGGATTCAAATATCACGCCAGTACTCTCCACAAGGTTCAGAATAATATAAACAAGTGCAAGCAAGCCTTTGGAGGTTAAGTCAAACAAAGATCACATGCTGTGCTAAGAAAGAGAGGGAAGAGGAGATGTCACTGTCCTAGGACAGGCGAGAGTGACTCCTCTGATCAGTGTCTCCAATTGTTTATTATATGCTCTTTGTCTCATTGTTCACTCTGATCTATTTATGTAACATTGTAACACACCATATCAATCTAAGAAAACATTTTCTCTCTTTATCTCTCTCTCTCTCTCTCCAAATCGTCACACATTATCTCTTATTCTCTCTTGTTCTTAATTACTCCAGGACTTAATTGTTGGAATGAAGAAGGAAGAAGGAGCGTGATCTATTGATTGAGAAATAAAGAAGACAAAGAAAGGAAGAGATACTTGAAATAATAAGTCTGGTCTGTACAACCTTGCTACACAAGGTAATCCGTACAGTCTTGGGTTTCAAGTCATCAAACTTAACCTAGAGTGACTTGGAAGGCAAGGCAAAATGGGAACTCGTCCAACTTGATCTTATGAAGCAGATTTGAAGTTCAAATGGTGTATCAGACCGTTTGAGAGAGCTGGAGCAAGTTGGGATTAAAAGAGGTTAAAAGTCACATGTCTCTCTTAAGAAAGTGTGCTGTTAGGACCTGTCACTATCTGCTCTTCTGATCACGCCAGTCTGCACTACACCAGCCTGCTCTGATCCTCATTTCCTCCAGCAATATTATATTTTATGTTTCCCTTGTTTATTCATTGTTTAATGCTGTTGCAAGTTCTTGTATTGGCTATATTAAGCCCTCATGTATCACAGATTGAACTAAGGAGAGTAAAACTCTTTCTTCCCATACTCTGGTTACTATTCTCTCTATTCTCTTGCAACTCACGACCTCCTTTACTCCCTGATACTCCAGCATACTCAGAAACTCTCTCAAACTCTTTATACTCTCTCCACTTTCTCACTACACTCAATTGCTCATCAATCACTCTCTCTGGTTTCATACTGAACCAGGGGCTTAGTTCCATCATACTACTACTATCATTTATTCTCAAATTCTCTCATGGTATCAGAGCAATAAGCTCTTGAGAACCTTTCTACTTCCGCAAATCATCTCTGTCCAAAACATCTCTTTAAAATCTGTTTCAAACCAATTGGTTACATCCTTTTATCCTCTGGTCCAAAGGTTTTCCAGGAGGGAAAAACCTCACCAGAACTCAAGATAAAGGAGTATCTCAGTCTCTGGAACTCAAGAAAGTCTTAGCTCAGTTCAGCAAGCTTCATCAAAGTCCAGATTTCAAATCCAGTCTCTTGCAAAACCAGTAGGAACACTCTATTTTCCACTGGTCCACAACTCTCAAAGATGGAGATTCCAAAAGAAATGGCGACCCTAGAGACTACCAAGAGTCCAAAGAAGAAACAAAACCACCTCCTCTGGTCCAAATTGCTGCAGAAACTCCATGAAGAAAACTATTTATGGAACAAGGTCACTGAAGAAGTTTCAAAGCTAGGCTGTTTAAATCATTCTCTGGCCAACAAAGCTGAAGCTCACTCTTTGATCCCCATAACCCACGACCAGCAAGAAGACAGGAGGGGTTTGAAGTGTGTACCTGCCATGAAGGAAGGACACACCATGGATAGGTGTTGGATATTCAATCAACACCTGAAACCAATGTGCTCTCAGTAAGCCCCCAATGGGCTGGAGGTTCAAGAAACCAGCTCAGGTTTCTTGAGAGTAAGCAAAATCTCCTACTCTAATAAGAGCATTGTTTGTCCTAGTTGTGTGTATTCTGTTGTCTTAGGATGTTTAGAAACTAGCTTGTTGTTCTTGTCTAGTTTCTGTTCATGGAAAGTCTGTCAAATTGTCTAAGTATGTTTCTGTCTTAGGTTTTTGTTAAGAGTCTTAGTATTGTCTAAACTCTATTTTTTTCTAGGTTGTTATTTTAAAAATCTGCTAGAAATCTGTTTGTCTTAAATTGTTTAGAGACTAGGTAGTTGGTTCTGTTCTAGTCCTTGTTTCTGAAAAAAAATTGTCTTGTAATTGGTTGCTATTTTCTTAAAAGATTGCTTAGACTTGTTGTTAGAATCTGTGCTGTGATTTGTAATTAAATTGTTTCTAGAGATCAGACTTGGTGAAACCCATGTTCTGATCTCTTGTGTGTCTACTGATGTTTTCCTTAGTTGAATTAACAGGTTACTCAATGCCTGGTGATTTCTCTTCCTCACAACAAGCAAAAGCTCATGTCTCACACCTTTGAAGACTGATCAAACTGATGTGCTCAAATTTACTCCAATATGGAGTCAACCAAAGCCACAGTCCTCTCATTCATTCTCAGGGTTCCTATCTGATCCTCTGGTCGTGTATGGTTAAGTCAAATCAGCAAGAAGAAATATTGAGAAGCCATTTCATCTCATGCTCTTAAAAGCACTCAAAGTCAGCCATACTTCAAGGAATTTTCAAAGGCTGTTCAAACCAACCTAGAATCTGATGATGGTGCTCAATAGAACTAAGAAGACCAGGAGGACAGGAGGGGATCCAAGGATGAGCTTTACAAACAGGGATAAGCACACAAGGAGAAGGAGTTTGGTAATGAATCCAAAACTCAAATCCGCCAAGCTCAGATGAGTAGTGTGTATATGGAGGTTCAAGGAACCAGCCCAGGTTCCTTGGCTGTAAGTTAAACCTCCTAAACCTGAATAAAAGCTTGTGTAATGTGTCTGGTTTATTTAGAGACCTATGGGTCTGTGTTTTTTTGTTCCTAGAAGTGCCTGCCTAGGTTGTCATTGCATCCATGATATTGAAATGTTTTGTGAATCCTTTCATTGTCTTTATCTTTCATGATGCATTGATAAGTGTCTAGGAGTGTTCCTAGATTTGTGTTAAAGAGGCATAAATATTGTGCATGATGCATTCATATAGTTTCTAAAAGCTGTCACATGAGGTGATAAGCTGTTTTGCATCTGTTTTGAAGCAGTGGTGACCAATCATGATT
>NW_026620918.1:0-3220 GCF_000801105.2 Raphanus sativus
CTCAAACACTCTTATTCTCTGTTTTGCATACAATCTGTCCAGCAGACTCATTCTCTTGTCTTGCTCTTGTTCACTGACACCCAAACTCTCACATACACTCACACACTTTCTCTGTCTATCTCACATGGTATTCAGAGCTCCCAAGCTCTTGAGATTCACAAAATGTTCCGCAAATCAAGTAACAAGCTCACCCTCACTGCTGTTAAACCATTGGAGAAGTTTCTGTCTACTTTACTCTCCATACTCTCTATTCTCTTGTACTCACGAGCTCAGTCTCACTCACACTCTCAAACACTCTTATCTCTGTTTTGCATTACAATCTGTCCAGCAGACTCATTCTCTTGTCTTGCTCTTGTTCACTTTGACAACCAAACTCTCACACAACTCACACACCTTTCTCCTGTCTATTCTCACATGGTATCAGAGCTCCCAAGCTCTTGAGATTCACAAAGTTTCCGCAAATCAAGTAACAAGCTCACCCTCACTGCTGTTAAAACCATTGGAGAAGTTTCTGTCTTGTTGGCTGTTCAATCTCTTCAAGAGGAAGAAGACTGCATCCATGGCATGTCCAGTGACTTCCCAAGGTCTATCATCCTCCCTACTGCTCAGTATGAAGAGATCTCTTGAAGAATGAAGGTTTTGGAGCTGTTTTGCAAGCAATACTCCAAACCAAGTCTGTACAAGCAATTTTCATGTTCTTTCCAAGATGGAGTCTCTCACTGTGTTCCAGAAGGTGGCATCTGGTAATCAGGAAGAAAGGAGGGGTCTTAAGCATGAGAGGTTCAAAGGGAAAGCACACACAAGGAAATGGAGTGGGGTAGAGAACCCTAACTCGAAATCTGTCAAGTTCAAGTGAACTGTGTGCCTTTGAGGTTCAAGGAACCAGCTCAGGTTCCTTGGTTGTAAGTTAACCTCCTAACCCTTAATAAAAGCTTGTGTAGTTATGTCTGGTTGTGTTGAGTGTTGTGCTTGGTATTCTTGGGACAGGTTCAAGTTGCTAGAGTTGTTGAACCTAGTTTCTGTCCCATGATACTTTAATTGTGTGTGTTGTTCTGTTTTAAATTATTTCTAAGTTTGCTAGCATGGTTATGACTAGTTCTTGTCTTAGATTAATTGTTTGAGTTATCTCTGGCCTAAGTGAGTTGGTTAGTCTCAGTTTCTGTTATGTTGCATTGCTAGAGTTCTAGGAGAGTTTCCTGAACTTGTAGTGCATTCTTGTGCTGTCTAGGGTGATTAGATGAGTTGTCTAGTCTCTGTTTTAAATTGAATTCATGCTCTGTTGCTGTTCAAATAATTTTTAAAAATAGCCTAAATGTCTTGTATTGATGAGTTATCATTCCTGTGCATTTAGAGAAGTTGGCTTGCGTGGATTTGAACTGAATGAGTTGTTTAGATTCTGTCCATTGCATTTTTCTTAAACATTGGGATCAGACTTGGTGAGTTATCAAGGGCTGATCCTAGTGTGTGTGGTCTGATTCTTGCTGGAGTTTGAGTGATGTTTCAGGTACACAAGTGTTGTCTCTGTCCATCATCAAATCAAGACAAAGAAGAAGGCTTTGCCCATGATGTTCAGAGCCTACACATGATGTATATTCCTGTTTAATCCAGAGCCTACACATGATGTATATTCCTGAGCATGGAGAGATTGTTGGTGAGGAAACCAGGTGGTAATAAGTGGGGGCTGAAATAAAATATGGCTGGGCTTTGAAGATACTTCAGGAAGGAGTATCGATGGAAAGGCAGACCAGTGTTTGATCAGCCACACACCAAGCTGGAGCTCCTCATATATTGCAAGAACCGGTTGAATTAAGCGCATGCCATTTGGTTGTTGAGCTCCTGGTTCAAAAGAAACACAAGAGGCAGTGGAGAAGAGGTCAAGGGAGGAACTGGTTGAATTAAGCGCAGCTGTAGGGGTGATGCGCTCCTTGTTCCAAGACTCAATGTTGCTCACTTCCAAGCTTGGTCCTTCACTCATTCTCTCCGGATCAAGCTTGAGGAGGGGTAATGGTGAGCAATCCTGAAGGTCCAGGTCGTCCACTGCCTTGCCTCAGTTCAAAAGGAGGATTCAAATGTCTAAAAGACACTCCTCATCAGTTCCATTCACTTATACGCAAGGGGAGTAACCAGTTCAATCTTTGAGTTGAAGTTTGATTGGTTTATGCCTTGAGAATTAATGCAAGTGTTTATGCATTGTGTTATAGGTACTTGGAGCTCTCTAGAGCAGATGCTGGATGTCCCTAAACCCTTTGAAGATGGCAAGTGGTCAGAAGAAAGGGGGAGACACCAAACTGGCTTAGAGAAGTGATCTGAGATGTTGGAGTGTGCAAGTTATGGAGTTCATCCTTGCAGCACAAGTCAGGCCATGATCCAGAGTCTAAGGACTCCACCATGAGTTATCTGAGTTCCTTAGATTCACTGGCCAATCCCCAGGCTGTGTTGAACTCTACTCTTTTTCCCTTGCAAAGTTTTATCCCATGAGGTTTTCTTTGCAAGGTTTTTTAATGAGGGAGCTTCTTCATAGTTCCAAGCTTGCCCAAGGATCTCCTATGGTCAAGCTTGAGGGGGAGTGTTGGAATGAAGAAGGAAGAAGCAGTAGCTGAGAGTGATCAAGGCAGCTTGTGCAAGTTTGTGCAAAAGAAATAATGTGCAAAGTTGGGACTGCCTTGAATCAACCAAAGAAGAATGTGCAAAATCAGGATCAAGATCAACAATGTGCAAAGTTGGGATCAAGATCAAGAATGTGCAAAGCTAGGGTCTGATTATGTTGGTGCAAAGATAGGGAGTTCCTGTCTACCAAGAATATTCTTCAGAAAGTATTGAAACTGTTTGGCGCCAAAAGAGTTCGATTTGAATTCAAATGAGATCACATGTTGCCTTAGCCAAAGAGTTGTTAGGACCTGTCCACTTTCACTTCTGGTTGTGCCACCTGCCATACCAGACTGTCCCAGCCAGCCTGCCCTTCTGATTACCTACAATATATTTGTGTTTGATCTTTCCCTGTTTTATTAGTTGTTTAATGTGTTTGTTGTGTTGTAACTTTGGCTATAAAAGCCAGACCTCAGTATCACGAAATTGTTAAGCTGAGAGGGGGATTTCCCCTTCTTCTTCACCATTATCTGGTCTCATTACAATCTCTCCAACTCTGGTTTCTCTATCTCACAACATTCTCACAGATTCTCTTAAACTCTCCATAATCTCTCATACTCTCTGAAGTGGAAGT
>NW_026620919.1:0-3220 GCF_000801105.2 Raphanus sativus
ACAAGGGATAATCCTCGCAATCAGAGAGACAAGGCTCGATCTGATTCAAGGCGTGTGGATTGATGTGGGACACAGAAGCTATGATTCAACTCCTGATACTCCAAAGGACACTGAACTAGATATGACACACTAGAACATAGATCCAAGCCAGATATTACACACCAGCAAGCCGGATATTACACACCAGCAACACTTCAACTCGCCAAAGACAAGAGAGAAGAGAGAAAAGTTTTTTTTTGATAAAAGATTGCTTAATGATCAAGGAGGGTCACGACCACAATATAAAGAGAGGCCCTTGTACATGCACAAGGTCTCGAAACTAGAAAGAAAATTAAAGGGAACAGGCTCCCTTGGAAACTAAACAAAGACCAAGCATTAAAGAGTTTTCGAAAACTAAAGATGAAATAAAAACATAGCTATAAAAATAATATAAAGTCTTCATGTGGACAGACCAAGATCAATCATCTAGGAGATAGGAGAAGTAGACTTGTGGCCTCGTTAAAAACCTTCCTTTGGAAAACCCAGTGGGACAAAACCAAAGGTTAGAAAAAGAGCACACACAAGCTACTTGCCTAGATGATGATCAGCTTGAAGGTGGAGTAGCTTGAATGATGGTAAAGGTGTCTTGGATGATCAAGCTTCGGCCAAGACCAATGTAATCTTCTTGTTTCCAAGCATTCTTCAATGTTGCATCCTCATCTACAAGCTCTTCAGGTTCAGGTTCATGCTTCCATTCCTTGGTGCTTCCCATGATCACATCATCCCCTCCCTCTTCAAAAAGATTTGACCTCAAATCTGCTTTACCTGCAATAAAGGAGACCAAATTAGTAACATAGAAGTTTGAAATCAGATTACACTTACCTTGCAAGCCTCTTAGATAGGCATTGTTGCTGTTTGATTCGGATATAGAGGAAACACTGATCCAGTTAGCTCTCCTTACTCCTGATGCAATGAAACAAAACAAGTTAGCACATAAAAGTTTATCAAAGAGTAAGAGTCTTATCCCAAATTTGTTTCTGCTTGGTTCTGGCTTGTATGCTTCATCTGGAGGTGCTTCTTTGATGGTGATAAAGCCATGGACGTCTGGGTATTTCTCCTGATCCAGATCAGGTGGCTTGAACCGCTTGTCTTCCTCATGCTTGTTCTTTCTCCTTGATTGCTTCCAAGCTTCCATATAATCTGCACAAGGCTCTGGTCGCCATAGATAGGATTGAGATATTTTGAACTCAGAAAAATTCAAACAAAGCACACAGAGGATCAGCCGACTTGTAGAACCCATAACGCTTTCATCTGAGAAGCTTTGGACATGATTCCAATTCGACGTGAGACCCTGATGAGTTAAGTTTCCATGGCAGTCGAGTTTGCTGATTAATTCCTTGTAGTTGTTGAGATATGTCCCTCGGACTGCTCCTATGTTAAAGCTGGCGGCTAGACAGCTTTCAAGGTTTGCTTGTTGCATTTCCAACTTAGCCAAGGACTCATCATTGATACTCTGATAACTATAGACCCTCTTTTCGAAAAGTGTAGAGCTCAACACAGTTTGACCTGTTCCAACAGCAAGCAAATCAGGTTTCATATTTTTCTTTGAGTTTAGATAGATACCTCGGGTTGGTTGCTTTGGTGTTTGCTGTGAGCTAAGTTGATCTGGTGGTTTCTCCTTGAGTTGAGAAGACAACATGAGTTCTTCTCCTGGTCCAGTGATCACTTCACCAATTTCTCCAGTAACTCCTTCATCTCCATATGGTAAAAGATCACCAAAATCACTTGTTGTTGCTGCCGGTTTCTTTTCAAACAATATGCTATTTTTCCTGTGATTCCACAACTCTCCTCCAGGCTCAAATACAACATTCTTCAAGCCCAATTCGTGTCTTGATAGCTCCACAGCTCTGGTCTTGTTCCAAACAAAAGGACAGATCAGAAAAGTTCCCAAGAATGTCTTTTGGAAATCACATGGATCAAAGACAATCAGTTGCATCACTCCATGATCTTCTTGTGGTTCCTTGGGTTCTTTCTCTTCTACTACAGTTTGCATAAAAGGAACCATGACGTCCTGAACTGGTTGCTCTTCTTTCTGATTGATAGGAGATGATACTTTGGCTTGATCTTCTTGAATAGGTGCAGCTGATTCCGGTTCTGTATCTTTGAGATCTGAGACAGTAGTAACTGGTTCCTGATGCTGTGTTTCAATGGCTGCACGTGTTGTGTTGCTCCTTTTGAATTGCCTCTCCACATCCATCATTACTTGTAACAAAGCCTCCTTATCTTTTTCACTGAATAAACAGAATTGTTTATCTCCTCTAAATGGCTTAGAGACTGTCTTCTCCTTGCTGTAAGTGATTGGTTTCTTGCTAGATGAACCCATATTACTAGTTGAACGAGATCTCTTGCTGTCTGGTTGTTTCTGAACCGATTTTGAAGGATAAAGCTTTGTCTCAGATGGTTGGCTGCAATCTCTGCTCCACTTGTCTCTTTCAAACCTTCTTTGTTGTGGAGTGTCTTTGATAACAACAGCATGCTTCTGGTTTCTCTCCAACTGACCATACCCTCTTGGCTTGTACTCATCTCTGGATAATCTGCTTCTCCTTTGCTGCATATGCTCCTCGTGTATCTGCTGCTGTTCCATTCTGAACTTCATAATTTTCTGCAAAGTAGCAGTCTTGGCAGTGTTGATTCTTCCTTCATGATCTCTTGCCATTGTACCTGAGACAAAAAAAAGAACACAGCCAGTAAGTAGTTCACAGCAAATCAAATAAGATAGATTATGTTCAAAGGAATAAGAACAGATCAGAATCACACAAATCCAAAACAGAGAGAGATTAAGCAAATCGATTACTTCTGCAACAAGGATCCGAAAACTCTAACACTAGAAACAAGATCAAACAATTCTATTTTATCAGATTTGGAAACAAATAACAGAGATCAACACGAAATCAAAGTGAAAATGAAGAGACTACAACAGATCTATGATAAAAGTTCTCAGATTTATCAGATGACAACAACAGAAACACAGATCTATCAACTCTCAACAGAATCTGAAAAGCCCAAACGAAAATCAGAGAGAAAAATGAACACTTCCCTTCCAGAGATGCTCTGATACCACTTGATAAGATCCTAGGATGATGCTCTGGAACTGGGAAGAGAGAACAAGGGATAATCCTCGCAATCAGAGAGACAAGGCTCGATCTGATTCAAGGCGTGTGGATTGATGTGGGACACAGAA
>NW_026620920.1:0-3219 GCF_000801105.2 Raphanus sativus
CCTTTGATCATCAACCAGCTTCTTCTTCTGGTCATTCCTTTATTTATTTCAACACTCCCCCTCAAGCTTGACCATAGGAGATCCTTGGGCAAGCTTGGAACTGAGAGCACTTGCCTCATTAAAAACCTAAGTGTGGAAAACCTCATGGGATAAAACCATCACTTAGGGAAAAAGAGTGCAACTACCCTCAGCCTAGGGATTGGCCAGTGGGTTCATGAGTCTTATGATCAAGTTTAGGGACTCATAAACCCTGGATCATGGCCTTACTTCAATGGCAAGCTGGCACCAATGCCTTCCTCGCTTCACACTCAAAACTGCTTGGAACTCTCCATGTTGCTGGTTCTTGGTCTCCCCCTTTCTTCTGACCTCCTGCCATCATCAAAGGGTTTGATCCACGACCAGACTCTCCATTATGAGCTCCAAGTACCTGATTCAAACAATGCACACACATGCATCAATTCTCAAGGGGCAAACCTATTCAATCATAAGCATAAGTATAGATTAAGGTACTTCCCTTGCATAAGTTGAATGGACATTGGTTTCTCATATTAACACCCCTCCTCAAGCTTGACCTAAGAATAAGAGTATGTGGTCAAGCTTGGAAGATGAGAGCCAATGATGATCAACAAAGCCTTGAGACCACAAGCTTCATCAACCAGGTACAAGCACACATGCTATGGGCTGATTCATAGCTTCCCAACTAAAGGTAATTGTTCTAACTTCATGTAAGAAGCTGATCCATAGCTTCCCAACCAGAAGGTAACTGTTCTAACTCCATGCCTTGGGCTGATCCATAGCTTCCCAACTGAAGGTAACTGTTCTAACTCCAAGTTGTTGCTGTCCTTGTTGATTCTTCTTGCAATGGCTTCTAGACAAGCCATGGAAGCTCATTTACAGCCCCCTCAAGCTTGACTCCGAGTATAGGGGATGAGATAAGCTTGATATGAGCTTAGGCCACCTGGTCTACTCACAAACTATCTCTCCATGGTCAGGAATATGCATCTTGTGCAGGCTCTGATCAACATGGGCAATCTGTCAAACCAACACTAAGACAAGCATCAGTAGACAACAAGAGACCAGAACATTGGGTTTCACCAAGTCTGATCTTTAAATACAATTTAAATAAGCACAGGACAGATATCTTCATGATTCCATCCTAGCAAAACTCTTTGAATCCTAATCATCAAGACTAAGCATTCAGGCAACAACACAATCAATTTTCCTAAGGGCAGAAGCAAGACAATTCTTTCAAGACAGCTTAATAACCCTAGGCAGATTCTAACAAGAGATTGTGAGAAGAGAGAATTAAGTAACCAGAGTAAAAGTAATCAGAGAAAAGAGAATGATTGAGAGAGAGAGATTGCGGAAGCAGTTTTCAGTACATGGCCTTCAAGCTTCATGGCTGATCAACAATGCTGGTGAGGCATGAACATCCCACCAGTTAACACATTTTTAAAACCCCTTTTTTCCGAATCAGATTACTCAAGAATCTGTTCAAAAACATTTTCAGATTTCAAATCCTTTCAAAGAGTTTTTTTTTTCTTTAATTTCGAAATTCAAATGCTCTTAAAACATTTTTCTTCAAATCACATCAATCTTTCTCCCTCCCTCAAGCATTGGCTTCATTAGACTTTAAATCCTTCACCAAGTTTTGAAAAAAAATATTGAGAGACAAAGGATAGAAAAAAATGATGTTTGAGACAAACCAAGTAAGAACTTCATCTCTTAAAAATTACTTTAAGCATAAAAACAGATGAAGTCTTTTGTTCCAATTCCCTCCCTTAGGCTTTGTTCTTATAATCCCTAAAGATCTGATACAAAGCTTACATGTGGGAGAGAGAAAAAAAAACGAGCTCCATCATGTCCTCTTTGAAGAAGTCATTAGACAAGATGAAGAACACACACCAAAGCCATAGATTTGGTGAAACCAAATTTTTTTTTTTTTAAAGTTATTTCAAGACACAAGAATAATCTTTTCTCCCTCCCTCAGGCTGGTAAGAGCATATTTCAGTCTTTCATCCAAACCTTAAACAATGAGGAGATCAAGGGGAGAGTCACTGATTTTTTTTTTTTTTTTTTTTTAAAAAGACATTTAAAGATTGCATCTTGAAATTTGGAAAACATACTTCATCTAAACTCTCTACTGCTCATGTTTTGAATCCTAGCCACACAGCTCATCAAAAACAATTTCAAAGAGAGAGAGAGAGAGAGAGAGAGAGAGAGAGAGAGAGGTTCAGATTGAAGTTGAATAGAGTGAGTTCCAGCCCAAGAGAGCAACAAAGCTCTGATACCATGTTGGAATTCATGAGTGTTTGTCTCATGTCAAGAGAGTATTAAGTCAACTTGTGACTGAATCCCCTTCAACCACACAACAGGAACTCACCATCCAAGATCAGAGACAACAAACTTGTGATTGAATCCTAACACAAAGTACACAAATATAACCAGGAATCCTAGACAGTAAACTGATTATATAAGGCAGAGAAGCTCTAGTTTGAATCTATTCCTTGAGAAGTGGCACAACACTTTCAGTTTGTTCACTTAAGGAGAATGAGAATTAGAATCAGTAATCTAGAGCTTAAGAGAAAATAAAGAAGAGTTTAGAGTGAGTTTTACAAGTATTAGGCTGCCTTAATAGAAAGAGAGTTAAGGCAGCCTCTAAACGATAACTCTAAACTCCTTACATTGTGAATATTATTTAGACACAAGCAAGGGAGAGAGAGCCACAAAATTAATGAGAGAAACTTGTATATTGATCTGGATGATTTCTTACAAGAGTGGTGAGGCCTTTAAATAGGCAATCACTTACAATAAACAAAGATTAAATCAGGGAAACATAAACAAATAATTTTGTAGGAAATGAGAACATGCCAAAGGAGATACAGCCAAGTTCTGGATGTGCAGGAAGAGTAGAAAGGGAGAGAGGTTTTCACAGCCTGCTTGAGTGAAAGTGACAGGCCAGCTGCTTCTCCAAAGCAATCCATGTGACTTCTTCTTTTCAAATTCAAACCAGCCTCTCTGATTGAAATTCAAATGGGTTTCCTTGACTTCTAAGTGTTTCCCCACGTCCATATTAGCCTCCACAACTCCTTTCTTGCCTTGCAATCTAAGTTAGGTCAAAAAGATAGCTTGTGGAGCAAGACTGCACAAAACAGAATCAAATTGGCTTTTCTTCTTGAACTCTCCTTTGATCATCAACCAGCTTCTTCTTCTGGTCAT
>NW_026620921.1:0-3215 GCF_000801105.2 Raphanus sativus
GATGCCTTGGAACGTCTGGATTCATTGGAATTATCTTCAGAAGGCTCTGGTCGTCGGAATATAGCCGTTGGTGATTTATTCTCCAAGCTGGGAGTAGTACCGAACAAGGAAACTTGGAGTAATTGGAGATCCTCTTGATCACATGCTGGCTGGTGTATGTTGTAAGGGTGGAATGCTCTTCTGGAATGTTGGATGTGTACTCTGGATGTCTTTGATCATGTAGAAACTATCCTGGTCGCCAAGTCTTGGTTTGACAAAGATTGAACCGGTGAGACTCCAAATAAGGCAGGTGCAGAACTGGTTTGACCGGTTTTGGAGATTGGACCATAACTTCAGATTTCCGTGGACTTTTCTCTTCATTCTTGGCTTGATGGAAAGATAAGAGATTCTTCTTGAAGTTCATGATTTGGTTTGGGTCAGAACGCTTCATCGTTGGGCTTGAAACATCTTCTAAACTCGGATACTCGCAGGTGGATGGGCTGGTGAACCTCCGGTTTGTAAAATTCATATCTTCCTGGTCTGAGTAGCTTTGGGGATGCTTCCAATTGGGATTGTCTCCTTGTTGAGTGTAGAACGCATGAAAATTGGTCTCGTTTCTAAATTCCTCCGGGTTGGTGAGATACATCGTCTTGACTGAACACATATCCGGTTTGGTCCGGTTTGGAAAGACTTCTTCTTCTTTTGGAAAGGCTTCCTGTTTAGGAAGGACTTCGTCTGCTTCTGGACAGGCTTCCTGTTTAGGAAGGACTTCTTCTTCATCGGGAAGGGCTTCCTGAACTTCTGGATCAGCTACTGATTTGATGTCTTCATCAGGGAGGAGTAGTGCTTAGCCTCTCGGTTCTTAGTGATGCTTGTTAACATGTTTAACTAGGATTGTTTAAACCGGCTTGCATACATGACTAGATTCCGAGTATAGGTTGGTTCATACTGTCTTGTTGCTGCCTGATATTGAAGCATTAGATTCATGTCTAAGTGCTGAGTAAAGGAGCTTTAAAAGTTGCCTAGTAACTTGCATTGAATCTGTTTTGATCTTGCTTGTACTTGGATTGAAAAGCTTGCAAAGAGGGGAACTTGATCATACTTGTTTTCAATCTGTTGCAAAGCTTAAGACATTGGAGATCAATTTTGATGATTAGTCAAGATGTGATCCCAATGCATTTTTTCTGATCTTTGCTGGAGTTTGAGTGATGTTTCAGGTTCACAAGAAGTGTCCATAGTTTCACCATCCATCCGAGTGAAAGAGGAAGAAGTTAGTAGCCATTGTGGGTACAATGGAGTGCTTGAGAAGTTGTAGTAGCCATTGTCGGAGCAATGGAGTGCTAGTAAAAGAGTGGTGAAGCGCCACTAGTAGAGAGGCTCACTAAGGCTCACTTCCAAGCTTGACTTGTTCCACATGGTCAAGCTTGAGGAGGGGAGTTAAAGTGAGCAATCTATGGGTTCAAGAGGTCCATTGCAAGCAACTGAAGTAGGAGCCATCCGGGTCTAGGCAGTGGCGTGTCTAGGCAAGAGAGTGTTCAGAGTACTCTTGGCTGTGAGAAGATGAAGACTCTATCAGGGCGGCTTCTAGTGTGAGGTGACTGTAGAGGGAGAAGGTTCCACAAGCATTCCATACAAAGATGGCGAGTTCAAGGTGTTGCAATGGTGTGAAGATAAGTGATCATATAAGCTATCCTTCCAAGCTTGACTTGTTCCACATGGTCAAGCTTGAGGGGGAGTGTTGAGACTTACATGATCTGAGAGTACTTGGTGGTTATTCAAGAAGAGGAGCAGATCAGTTATGAAGCACAATGAAGGATGTGGAGGCAATCTCCAATGCAGTCTCTAGAGTGAGATGGTTGGTATCACAGACTGAAGCATCTTATCATGAAGGGTTCAGTAACTTGGTGGTGACTCATGAAGAAGAAGCAACCAAGACTCAGCTTGTATCTATCAAAGATGATCTGGTAATCCGAGCACTAGAAACCCAACAGGAAGTTGGGTGAAAGGGGGAGAGATCAAGATCAGTCTGAAGAATAGTACAAGATATGTTGGTGATGAGCAAGGAAAGAAGTGATCCAGAGTCTTTGTGTCCCTTACATTGTTGGTAAGGCACAAAGACTCACTGGCCAATCCCCGGGCCTTGGAGACTTTACTCTTTTTCCCTCATCAAGGTTTTGTCCCAAAGGGTTTTCCTTGGTGAGGTTTTTAAAGAGGAAGTTCTTCAAGGTTCCAAGCTTGACTTAGGATCACTAGAGTCAAGCTTGAGGGGGAGTGTTAACTTGAAGAAAAGAAATGGAAAGACAAAGTTGAGATGAGTTTGGGTCTGGTACAAAAGAATCTATTGCAAGAGCTTCAGAGATTGTAGTCAAGGCTACAAGAGTGTGTAAAGGAGTCTAGAAGTACAATGAGGGCTGTGCAAAGATAGGGTTGAGTCCAGGAGGGACTTAGAGATCATTTGGAGAGATTTGAGTTAGACAGTAACTCCAAAGTTACTGTGGTAACTTTGGAAAGTTACTGTGGTAACTTCAAATATTACTGTGGGTAATATTGGATCAAATGGTGAAGTAAAAAGATCAAGGTTGGGCGCAAGAGTGAAGAAGTATGTGACAGTTTGGTGTAGCAAAGAAGAGCTGGTGACAGGCTGTTCAGGTCTGGTCAAAAGGTGCTTTACCTTTATGACCAAGACCACTCTCCACCAAGTGTTTGAATCAGTGTGTATCTGGTCACTTATGAAGACAGATACATGGTTAACTATTCAGAGTAACCAGGCGCCAACTATCAAGACCAATGAGGAGTCTCCATTTGAATTAAAGCAAGACCAGACCCAAGACTACATCCAAGCCATTAATTTCTATCAAGTGTTTCTATCCATTAGATATAGGTTTATGAGTTTGCAAAGTGTAAAGCCTATATAAGGCAGTGTGTATGGCGACTTGTAAACCTCAAGGGAGTAAGGGGGAGTTCCCCTCTCCACTTCATAATCTTAAGTCTCTGGTTCTATAATCTTCAAGTCTTGTTCTTAATCTCTTAGTCTCTCATATAAACCTACACACCTAAACACTCTCTCTTATACACTGATTAATCTCACCATAAACAAACTCTTATTACTCCATTGGAGTTCTTATACACACACACATCTATAGAGTTGAGATCTCTTTAAAACTCACACTTCTTAGATCGTGGTTCATCCTGGTTTGATAAGAATCATGAAGATATTGCCATATGTCCGAACAGGC
>NW_026620922.1:0-3208 GCF_000801105.2 Raphanus sativus
ATGCTTAAACTCAGCGGGTGATCCCGCCTGACCTGGGGTCGCGTTGAGGACTTTGGGTCATCGAGAGCTTTTGGACCGGAACGACCGACGATATGACGAGGAGATTGAATTCACCACCGCATGTCAAGACGCTCCTGGCATCCTTAGCTCGGATTTTGGCCAACCGCGTGCGGTAACACACGGGAGACCAGCTTCCGTCCTATATCCTCGAGAGGATGGGGGGACGACGATTTGTGACACCCAGGCAGACGTGCCCTCGGCCAGAAGGCTTGGGGCGCAACTTGCGTTCAAAGACTCGATGGTTCACGGGATTCTGCAATTCACACCAAGTATCGCATTTCGCTACGTTCTTCATCGATGCGAGAGCCGAGATATCCGTTGCCGAGAGTCGTTATAGACTTTACATTTCAGAACTGCTTTCGAACAAACACCGTTTCCGGGTTGGCGAAAGCATACTGTTTAGTTGCATGTTCCTTGACACTTTTCGTGCCGGGGTTTGGTGATATCCGGAAGCTATGTGCACGACCCAGCCTTGACCGGGGACGAAACACATAACCACGGAATCGGAAGGCATGGATTCCGGTAAGAGAACCCAGCCCACCGAGAGTGATGTTTCAACGTTCTCGGGTCGTTCTGTTTCCAGGATACGACAATGATCCTTCCGCAGGTTCACCTACGGAAACCTTGTTACGACTTCTCCTTCCTCTAAATGATAAGGTTTAGTGGACTTCTCGCGACGTCGCAGACGGCGAACCACCCACGTCGCCGCGATCCGAACACTTCACCGGATCATTCAATCGGTAGGAGCGACGGGCGGTGTGTACAAAGGGCAGGGACGTAGTCAACGCGAGCTGATGACTCGCGCTTACTAGGAATTCCTCGTTGAAGACCAACAATTGCAATGATCTATCCCCATCACGATGAAATTTCAAAGATTACCCGGGCCTGTCGGCCAAGGTGTGAACTCGTTGAATACATCAGTGTAGCGCGCGTGCGGCCCAGAACATCTAAGGGCATCACAGACCTGTTATTGCCTCAAACTTCCTTGGCCTAAACGGCCATAGTCCCTCTAAGAAGCCGGCCGTGAAGGGATGCCTCCACGTAGCTAGTTAGCAGGCTGAGGTCTCGTTCGTTAACGGAATTAACCAGACAAATCGCTCCACCAACTAAGAACGGCCATGCACCACCACCCATAGAATCAAGAAAGAGCTCTCAGTCTGTCAATCCTTACTATGTCTGGACCTGGTAAGTTTCCCCGTGTTGAGTCAAATTAAGCCGCAGGCTCCACTCCTGGTGGTGCCCTTCCGTCAATTCCTTTAAGTTTCAGCCTTGCGACCATACTCCCCCCGGAACCCAAAAACTTTGATTTCTCATAAGGTGCCAGCGGTGTAAGACCCGAACCTGGATCCCATGATCCAACCAGTTCAAGTACTTACCTAGATGTCTAAGTGTAATTAAGCCGGTTTAGGTCCAATAGTTTCTAAGTCATTTTCCTTTTTGTTTGAGGTTCATAAACAACATGTACATTGCGGAAGCATGAAAGAAAGATCATTTCATATATATAAGTCAATGTGATCCATACAAATCATTCATAACACACAAGTTGCACAATAGGCTATCATAAGTTCAATTCTAACTAGACACACATCACACATCCGTCCACGGCCAAGTCTTCAAGACTCCTTTGCTTTACCACGATCACTGCTGGTTCCTGAAACCAAACCACAACACATGAATACACATATGATCCGATATCCTAACATCAATCTAACTAGTACATGGTTCCGGATCCTAGATCACATCTAATGCCCAATTCTGACCACACTAAATGCTCGGCCAAAAACTCTAAACTCTACATGATAAATCACGATAAATCCAAACTAAGAGAATGGTCCAATTGGATTCCTCAGAACTGGCCTCAATCATAACGACCTTGACCATGAACCGCCAACCGGCCAAATTGGACCAACCCCTAATCCATGATATAAATTAAATCTAACACTTTGATAATTCATTAAAAATCCCAATTAAGAGATTACAATCGTCAAACCCCAATAATTCCCTTGGGAACCATGAGATCGGACCATACCTCCCCAACCAAGGCCATGGAGAGATTACACTGACCAATCCAAGCCCTGGGGGTTTGTCCGCGGGTTTAAACCCTCAGATCACATCAGAATAAGGTAGAAGAGAGATTGACAAAGAGAAAAGAAGAAACGGATGCAACCAACACATCATGGTTCAACCGGCCAGACCATATACACTCATGGTCATGGGCGGTCACCATCCGGAGTGCATCAATACCTTAGGCGTGCGTTCCTCTGCACCTCCCTCCTTCTCTGATTCCTTCCTCTTGTCCTTATCACCTTGCCCGCCTGCCATGGCCTTGCCTTAGCCTTTTCCACCGTTTAAATCACACCGGAACACCACACGGATCACTCCACACCGCCGGTCTCTTCTCTCTTTCTTTCTGGTAGAATTTTGGCAGAGGTTTGCCTAATGTTTTTCGTGGTCTAAATCGATGTGCAGAGACTCCTATTTATAGGAAATGCCATCGACAACCACCTTTGGGCGAACGGTTACAAGGTTTGGGCGAACGGACACATGCGGTTTCCATTTGCATCCTTTCGGCCAAACCGCCTCCAACTGCTCCCAACCGCTCCCCTTGATCGATCTTCAGCTGCCAGTACTTAGCTAGGTACCTGACACTCTTGCCAAGCTCCATGGTCACACCAGACCATGTCACCACCGAGCCGGACCCATAACCGCTCATGGTCCGGTCCAACCGCCCAAGAGCTAATCACTCCGTCCAGCTGAGGTGAGCTGGTCACTAGCTTCCCCAGCTGAGTGAGCTGACCTGCCAGCTACTGGAGCTGTCCTAGACTTGCCTGAGCTACTGTGAGCTTGCCTCACTCCTTCCCTAGCTGCCCGAGCTACCAAACCTCAACGGCCAGCTACCAAAACACTTGTCCATCTCCTTTGAGCTTACCTTCCCTTCATCCTGGTTAAGTCTCAGCTTCCTGATGCACTTAACCCCACTTCTAGACCATGATACGCTTGCCTTTAGGTCTCATGACCTGGCTGGTGCTTGTCCTCGCACCATGGCCCATCCGGATGGCTTCACCTAGAACTTGGGACATGACAAGTCTCCCCCACTTGGAAGGAACTCGTCCCCGAGTTCATACTTGATGGTTCACCATCCACATAC
>NW_026620923.1:0-3206 GCF_000801105.2 Raphanus sativus
AGTTTAGTGAAGTGGTTTTCATATCTCATTCACTTGACTTGAAATGGTTTGCATACAATGTAAATATAGCGACATAAGCAGCATAAGAGAACAAAGGAGAAAAGCATAAACAAATGAGCAAGTGGTCTGGTCGCCTGATCTTGGATAGCGACCCCTCATGAACGGCTCCAAGGCAAGAGTAATACAATATTAAATTCTTGCCGACATCCTCCTTCTTGTCTTCACACTCCAACGTCTCTCTCTTCTTTTAAACACATCAGAGGCGACTTAGGAAGGATCTCCTTGCTGTTCAAGTCTTGTTTACAAGTTGTAGTGTTGCCTTGTCTCCCAAGTTGTACGGCCATACTTGTGTTCCAAGGTAACACCATTTCCTTGTATCATTTGAATCTCTTCTTCTCCTCTGATTACTCTTATGTCACTATGCTTCATCTCAACAACCAGCCCCGGTCAGTGAGGTTCCAACACAAGCTACAGAAGAAGCAGCTACAGATGTTGAGATCACTCATCTTGATCCTGAAGGGGGTGATAGTACTGAGCAACAACCAATGCAAACTCAAGAAACCTCAGTATCTCATGATCAAGATGAGATGATGGCGCCAACTGGAGTCAATGAGATGATGGCACCAACCGGAGTCACTGAAGCTGAAGCAGAACCTGGACAGATACAACCTAGAAGAAGTACAAGGATCAGGAAACCAGCTTCAGATTGGACCAAGACAAGAGTGTACTTTAATGCAGAAGCCGTGGCACACCCCATTAGTGCAGTATGCTCACTAGCTCACTACCCAGCAGAGCATCAAGCCTTCATCACTGAATTGGATCAGGAATGGATTCCAAAAACATATGAGGAAGCAATGCAAGATGAGGAGTGGGGAGCATCTGTTGGAGATGAGATGGGAGCCATGGAAAAGAATGAAACATTCTTTGAAAGTGAGCTTCCCAAAGGGAAGAAAGCAGTGACAAGCCGACTACTCTTCACAATCAAGTATGGAGCCAATGGAAAGCCAGAAAGGAAGAAGACCAGACTGGTGGCAAGAGGCTACACACAAGTCTATGGTGAAGACTACTTGGATACATTTGCACCAGTAGCAAAACTACATACCATAAGGATTCTTCTATCACTTGCAGTCAACTTAGAGTGGGACTTGTGGCAAATGGATGTGAAGAATGCCTTTCTTCAAGGAGAGCTAGAAGATGAAGTGTACATGAGACCTCCTCCTGGTCTTGAAAAGATGGTAAAACCAGGGAATGTGCTGAGACTAAGGAAGGCCATCTACGGATTAAAACAATCCCCAAGAGCATGGTACCACAAGCTAAGCACAACACTGAATGGAAGAGGCTTTGTGAAGTCTCAACAAGACCATTCTCTCTTTACTCTCACCAGCAAGGAAGGTATCATAGTCATACTGGTATATGTTGATGATATAATCATCACTGGTAGCAACAAGGAAGGTATCATCTCAACTAAATCTTTCCTTAAAAATGTCTTTGATATTAAGGATTTGGGAGAGTTAAAGTACTTCCTTGGGATTGAAATATGCCGATCTAAAGAGGGGCTTTTCTTATCTCAAAGGAAGTACACACTTGACATTTTAAATGAGGCAGGAAACCTTGGAAGTAGAAAAGCTAAAACTCCATTAGAAGAAGACTACAAGGTACTGCAAGAGGGGGAGTATGAAGCTACTCCATTTCAAGATGTCAAGAAGTATAGAAGAATGGTTGGTAAGCTCATCTACTTGACAATCACCAGACCAGACCTATGCTTTGCAGTAAACCAAGTGAGCCAACACATGGGAGCTCCTAAGGTGCATCACTGGAACATGGTGGAAAGAATCCTAAGGTATCTAAGGGAAGCACCAGGACAAGGAGTCTGGATGGCATGTAACAAGAGCACTGAGGTTGTGGGTTACTTACTGTGATGCGGATTGGGCTGGAGATAGGGTTGATAGAAGATCGACCACAGGCTACTGTACCTTCATTGGAGGGAACCTGGTTACATGGAAAAGCAAGAAGCAAAAGGTGGTATCCTGCTCAAGTGCTGAGGCAGAGTACAAATCTATGAGGAGACTTACAAGTGAGCTCATATGGATCAAAGGACTGCTAAAGGATTTGGGTATTGAGATCAACACGCCAATGATCATGCATTGTGACAATCAGGCAGCAATACACATTGCCTCCAACTCAGTCTTCCATGAAAGAACCAAGCATATAGAAGTGGATTGCCACAAGGTGAGACAAGCAGTAGAGCAGCGAGTGATTCTTCCATGCTACACAAGAAGTGAGGATCAACTAGCTGACATCTTCACCAAGGCAGCCAGCAGCAAGGTTTGTGAGTTCATCCATCCAAAAATTGGACTCATAAACCTCTCATGTCAGTGATCTCTCCTTCATGAAGTGATCTACTCTTTTTCCTTGCAAGGTTTTGTCCCAATGGGTTTTCCTTGCAAGGTTTTAATGAGGGATTGCTTCATGACTTCCAAGCTTGACTTGTTCCATATGGTCAAGCTTGAGGGGGAGTGTTGACATGAAGAGAATAAGAGATACAAGACTAAGAAGAAGAGAACAAGACACGCATGAGAATAATCAATGGTGCAGTTTTAGTGCAACATGTGGGATCTAACCTAACATGGCGTGCAAGGCACGTTGAGGACTTAGACATGAGAAGCACATGGTTTAAATATACTAGAAATGTGAAGGATGTCGACACCAAGAGAAGAGAGACGTTGGAGAAGAGCCACGGGCGGGTTAAGGAAGATCAAGGCAGAGTGGACCGTTGGGAGCTGTCGCTTTCCCTCAGCTGCACGAGCCTGATCACGCCAGAAGTCTCTCCACATTGTTTAATCTTTTCTGTACTACCTCTCATTGTTTATTGATTACCTCATTGCAAGTTGCAATGTCTTGTTTGTCTTTAAATAGGCTGTATCACATAATTATCAATCTAAGGAAATACAATTCCTCATTCACTCTCTCCTTGTTCGTCACACTCTCTCACTCATCACTCTTGTTCTTCATAATTCTTTCATACCAAATCGTGTACTCTCTTCATAAATCTCTCATATTATCATATAAATCGTTACAAATCTTCAGCCTGTTCGGACATATGGCAATATCTTCATGATTCTTATCAAACCAGGATGAACCACGATCTAAGAAGCTTTATTTGGAACCATTAATCAGTGGAGAATAACCAGGAAGTGGAATAAATC
>NW_026620924.1:0-3205 GCF_000801105.2 Raphanus sativus
GATCTACCTGAACAAACATAGCTGATTTTTAAATCTTAAATTATAACCAATTGGTTTATGCATACAATATACCATGCTATGGATCTAACAAATTCAATCTAAGGTTCTTTTGACTATATATATATATATGAATTTATAATGTTTCCATTGTAGTGGACTTATACAGAATCACTGTTCTTAATCAATTTTGACTTGCCTACTTCCTAACTAAATTTTCATCTTCCCATCTTATATTTTTTCATTGATTGACATCTTAACTATTGCATGCGATACACTTCCGCACTTGTTAAGTATTGTCTACAACACTATAAAATCGATTGTCAGACGTAGATAACTTATCAACCAGAGAAATGGAATCATATTATCAAGAGGGTTGGAGAAAAACATTGGAGCCAAAAGATGTTCGTTAACGTACGCATGGATCGAACATCAATAACAACGGCATTTTGGTAACATGGATTGTGAGTTGGTTTACGCCTAATTAAACTCTTTATTACTCTACTCTAATCCCACAAAGGCATAATTTGAAGAAAGCTCCATAGTCTTCTTTACTTAATGTTAAAGCCCTAGCAGTTTGGACTCTGGAGCTTCTTTTATATTATTATATATTGATCTTTTTTTCGAGTGAACAAATTAAAATTCGCCATACATCTTCATTTTGATCTATATTATAGATAACATACACCAAATGACCAAATGATGTACATGAATGCCTCCGTATATTTTTGAAGATTTCGTCAATTTAAAATATATATGTTTTGATTAGAATAAGATCAAAAAGAAAGAAAGAAGAGCTTTAGCAATACCCAAAAATAAAGAGCTGATTAGAAAAGTTTCTAGACTAGTTTGTTACTTTGTTATTTGGTAATGCTTTGTTGGTGAGTGTCACGTAACATGCAATGCAAAGGTACTTAAGGTGACCAAATCATAATTTAAGTCGTCTGAATCATGAAGAAAAATGTTATACCTTGATTGATGAATACAAGAAAAAAAAACAAAATATTGAAAAAACAATCTTTATATCATATTCGTTACATAATGTAGGGTAAGTTCGTATTATTACGAAAATAATACAAAAGATTATCAAAAAGTAAATTTGTCATGATTGAAATTGTGGTCAATTGTTTAGGCTTATTAAAGAGGAGAGATGACTAATCAAATTTTGGAAAGTCGCTTAAAGATATTAAAGCAAAAAATAAATAAACAAAGTCTAGCGCGTCATATTTTTAATGAATTAATCAAGTATTGTTTATGAATCAAACCTTTATATCCATTATTCTTAAAAAAAAATAGGAGTGTAACTTTGGCATTTTGTAATATTGATATTTTTACTGTATTTCATTTGCTTCCAGGTCTAGCTATTTTTTAACATTTTAAATTGTTATATTTTTGTTTACGATAAGAGTTATTAAGTTATGAGAAAAAATCCCCAGACAAGAACCTGAAACAGAGAAAGTTATTAAGTTAAAAAAAAATTCATACTTCTTCACTTCAGCAACAGTTTTGAAATTATAGGATGGTTTGAACAATATATATTTTAAAATAATATACCCCACAGTTTTTTTATTTTTTGGTCTAAATGTTAAATATGCCCCATAATTATTTTTACAAAGTTCTAAAATTTTCCATATTTATTTATTAAATTTTATTCATATACTCGTTACTGAAATTTAAATTATTATATACATTTAAATATTTAAAACTAAAGTAATTTGTCAATTTTAATATAAGATATTGTTCCCCTTATCGTAACTGAATATATTTTGTTAAGGAACATTTGAACTCAACGTAATTGACTACTTGTTTAGCATATACTTATATAGTATAATTTTAAAATATTATTTGCGTTATATACATATATGAAATAAACGGCCGTGCAATGGGACCAGAGTCAACAGTGTTTTTAAAAAGCCTCCAGAAATAAAAGACCACGAGCCAATAACAGGAAGAAGTCGGTGCTTTTTGTATAAAGGTTCAAAGGGAACAAAGATATGATGGGTAGACTTTTTTTTTTTGTAAAAGAGATGGCTAGACTTTGGCAAACAAATGCAATTATTTTATAGTTAAACTTATATGAATACTTACTTTTACAAATCTAATGTAATAGTTTTTTTCTGAGAACTTGATAACATGCAATAGTTATATTGAGAAAAAAAAACAATAAGAAAAAGATGAGACATGGCTTATAAAATATTGAAATAATATTTCAATATTTGAGAAAATAAAACAATAAGAAAAAGAAAATAACGCAGATCCGCGTTGGTCACTAGAATTTTCACATGGTTCCTACGGACCTCTGGGAAATCGCCGCTGCCGTAAACCCCTCCGGACCCTTAATGGTTTAGATTGTGGAGGCGGTGGTCGGCGCTAGTCGGATTCCACGGAAATCCGGACATCCGGGTTAACAAAAAAAAAATATTGAAATAATATATACATATTAATGTGGTGTCATACAAATCTACGGTGGGCAGTTGTTGGCAAACAGAACTGTACTTTCTTTTTGTTTCTTTTCGTATTCTTCATTTTCTGACATCATAATGTGGATACCACTATTTTTAGACGGCCCACATTACAAATATATGTTTTATTCCTTTAAAATAATGCTCATATTCGCGCAAAAGAATGCTTCTAGCCAATTTATAATACATATATATCTGTCTAGTTATACATATACAGACATACCTACAACGTAATTATTTTGATTTTGAAAATTTTATAAGGTGAATTCTTAAGAATGTAAACTTAGAAACCAAAATCTTGCAGCACTAAAATCTATAGTCACAAAAGTACACTTGAAAATTTTACAGCAAATAGTTATATAACTATAACCTTAACTAATGAAACCTTTAAGCACATATGTTTAGATCATCATACAGACATGCTTAAAGATGTCTGGTTCAAATATTTTCTTTAGAACTTAGTTTTGGAAAAGTTGATAAGGTTTAACTAAACTTGAAGGTTCAACATTCACACTCGTGTTATAACAATAACTTCTAACTGATGAATCATATAGTATTTGGAAGGTTTCATCTAAACTTTAAAACTTTATGTTACACGTTCACATAAAAATTAGTAGAACCTCAAATCTAACTCTAACTTCTACTTGGATAAACCTATAACTAGATTAGGACCCGCCCTAAAGGGCGGAAATTGATTTGTCAAATTTCAATTAATAATATATGGTATATATAATATGTGTATATAA
>NW_026620925.1:0-3202 GCF_000801105.2 Raphanus sativus
GAATTGATCCATGCGGTTTGTGATGGCTTCTAGCTTGGTGTTGATGTTGCTTTTGATGAGAAGGACTTCTATGGCTTTGTTAAAGCTAGCAGCAACACCTCTAGTTCCTGATCTTGTCCTTGGAGCTTGTCTGAGTGTGGGGATGTTGATATCTGGTTCTATGTCCTCATCAATACCTGAAATGGTGAGATATCTTGAAGGACTTTGGTGGGGACTCTGTTGATAAGATAGCATGCGGTCACCACAGCATCTCCCCAAAATCTTTTAGGTACATTGGAGTGAAACATCATGCTCCTTGCAACCTCCATGAGATGGCGATTTTTCCTCTCAGCCACTCCATTTTGTTGTGGTGTGTATGGACAGCTTGTCTGATGTATAATTCCATGTTTTGCTAAGTGTTGTTTGAAAGCATGGCCAGTGTATTCACCTCCATTATCTGACCTAAAAATTTTGATCTTGGAATTGAAATGGTTAGTGACATAGTTTTGGAAGTTAATAAAAGCTTCTAAAACTCTATCTTTACTTGGAATCAGAGTTAGCCAAGTATATTTTGATTTTTCATCTATGAAAGTCACAAAATATTTATGGTTTTCTCTAGAAACACAAGGTGCAGTCCAAACATCAGAGTGAACAAGATCAAAGCAATTCTCATAAATAGTCATTGATGAAGGGAAAACAGATTTATGATGTTTACCAAGAATACAAGCCTCACAAGTTTCATTTTGCAAAGACAGATTAGGTAACATCAATTTCAAAGCATGAGAATGAGGATGGCCTAATCTAGCATGCCATAACACATCATTAGCTAAAACAGAAGCAGAATTAAAAGCATAAGAGGAATCTGATCTAGGCTTGGTATCTTCAAGAAAGTATAGCTCTCCCTTGCTCACACCTTTGCCCAGCATCTTACTGGTCTTAATATCCTGAAAGGCCACATCATTAGGACTAAAAATAACATTGCAATGTAAATCATTAGTGGCTCTTTTCACAGATAAAAGATTAGAAGCAAAGGTTGGCATATAAAAAGCTTGAGATTCTTTATTAAACAGATTCAGATTTCCTACTCCTTCTATGGGAATTCTATCACCATTTGCTATCACAACACTTCCTAGAGCTGGTTTAATATCACTAATCAGTTTAGCATCCCTAATCATATGATGAGAAGCTCCTGAATCAATGATTAAAGGTCTAGCAGTGTGAGATGCAGTGTGAATAGAATTTAAAGCATTAATACTTTGGTTACCAGAGTTTGCATTGAGGGCTTTGATCAAGGCCTCAATGTCTGACTTTCTGATGAATGCATCCTCAGGGGATGGCTGAGACCTGGCGTGAGAGGTGGAACCACCAGTGTGAATTGTAGAGACCAAGGCTCTCCCATCATCTCCCATGCGCATGGAACTAGATGCTGGATGCTCTTGAGCTCTTGCTTCATGTGCTCTGGTCTGGTTGTACTTGTTTGCTGAAGCTGGCCTGAGATGAGGATGGAGGATCCAGCAGTTGGTCTTGGAGTGTCCTTTATACTTGCAATGCTCACAAGTTACTGACTTGTCTCCTCCTCCTCTTGGCTTGAAGTGAGCTTTGTTGGCTGAAGCACTTTCCACCTTCTCAGACTTGTGTGCCATAGACAAGTCTCCTTTCCCACCACCAAATAGTCCATCTGAGCCTATCTCCTTTTGTAGTTGAGCACACACTTCATCATAGCTTGGAAGCTCCTTGTCCCTTAGTATATGCCTAACCACATCAGTGAAGCTTGGACTGAGTGTGAGAAGTAGTCCAAAGACTTTGTCTTGCTCACGCCTGATCTCAAGAGCTTCAGGGTCATTGGTGCTTGGTCTTAGCATCTCCAACTCAGACCATAGCTGGCTGTACTTCCCAAGATGTTTGGTGAAGTCTCCTTCTTCTTGCTGCAAGTTGTTAATGGCTCTCTTCACTTCATAAATTCTTGTGAGGTTTGAAGTGTTGCCATAAACCTTTTGCAAAGTGTCCCACAACTGTTTTGGTGTTGTGCAGTGACAGTAGGTGTCCATGAGTGGACCATCAAGAGAGCTATGCAAGATAGACAGCACCATGAGATCTTCCTGAGCCCATTTGCCTTCATCTATCACTACAATATCCTTGCCATCTTCTCCTTGGGTGATTTTCTTTGGAGCTGAGCTTGAAGTCACATGCTGCCAAAGTCCTCTTCCTCCAAGGGCTGTCATGGTCATCCTAGACCATGTAATGTAGTTTCCTGGTCCCTTGAGTGTAACTGGGATGCGCACAGTGTTGTAAGTCTCCATTCTTCTAGTTAGGCGCCAAGATAATTTTTGAATTTTCAAGGCTGGTTTTGAGGTGAATCAACTCTGGAACTGAGAGAACTCAAGTTTAGAGACAAGATAAACACTCAAAAGAAAGAAATAGAGACAGAATAGAGTGAGCACAGCCAAGAATTTTAAAGAAAATCTCAAGAACACTCAAGAACACTCAAGAACTCAGATTTATTATCCACTGGATAAAAGAAATCTGAAGAGAAATTTGTGAAGTAAAACAGAGAGAAAAATGTAAAAAGAAATCAGAGTGTGTTGCGGAATTGGTTTGGGTACTCAGGAGCTAAGAAGCTCTGATACCATGTTAGAAATAATAAGAACAAATGATGAACAAGTGAAGAACAAGTGAGAGAGAGATGAGATCGTGAGAGATAGAGAGAGAGTGATGTTGCAAAGTAAAGAGAGAGTAAAGAAGGATTTGTTTTCCTTGATTTATTCAGTTTGCATACAATACATATTTAAAGACATGGCAAGATGAATAAGGACAACATGAATAAGAATAAACAAAGCAGCTTCTGATCACTGAAAGTGACCTGACCTAAACGGCCATGAGCCTTAAGTAGATCATGTGACTTTGTTTATTTTAATCCTCTTTGCTGCATAATATCTCCAACGGCTCCCTTGCTTCCTTGAGTGATATTGGCGAGTTTAAACTTGCCTTGTCTTCTAAGGAAAGCTAGGTTGAGCCTTGGTACCTTGAGATTCAAGTCTTGGACATACTTGTTCTTTCAGGCAATGTAGATCAGATCAGTCTCTTCTTTAGGTCGCCTGATCCTCCTCTCCTTCTCATCTTATTATTTATGTCTTTATTTCAATAGATATTGCCATATGTCCGAACAGGCTAATCTGGAATCATCTGGATAAAAAGTGGGATATCTTCTTACTCACAACTCCTG
>NW_026620926.1:0-3190 GCF_000801105.2 Raphanus sativus
AGCTCTAGATTGTGTCTAATGGAACTTTCCCCCAAAAGAAAAATAAAAAAAAAGGAAAGAAAAAAAAAAAAAAAAAAAAAAAAAAAAAAAAAAAAAAAAAAAAAAAAAAAGAATCAATAAGATTGTGGGGAAAGGAAAAGAGAAAGAGTTAGAGTTAAGTGTTGTAAAAAGTGAATAAAAGCCCCTAGTTGGTTGAGTCAAAAGAAAAAAAAGAGAGAGTTGTTCATTGGGTGAGTGATGTGAGTGAATGCTATTTTGGTTATGGGATGGGGATGGAAAGGGTAGAACTTTTGATCACTTAGGAAAAGGGTAGAATGATGAGAATGGATCTATGTATGCATGAATTGCTTCTAGTCTTAGATAAATTTTGCATAATGATCAAGCTCCTTGATTCTTGAGTGATTACCACCTTAAAATGATGCATTGAACCCTCCTTTTCATCCATATTAGACCATTTGATCACCTAACCAAATGATTAAGATCATGTGCCCATTTGTGAGAATTCACCTTATGTGTGTGTGTGTGTGAATCAATGTGAGGGCTGGTTAAGAAGACTTGTTGGTTGATGAGTATTGCATCTTGTGTAAAGGTATAAGAGTATTGATAGGCCTAGAGAAGCTAGAGTATAATAAGAGAGTTTGCTCATGCTATTTGCTATGTTTCTGTAGGATGTCAAGTTGAGTGCTCTAAGTGTTTCTTTTGCTTATGTGCTCCCACCTTCAAACCTCTCTACATTAGTTTTTTGAAAGTTTACTTGTGGACAAGTAAAGGGCTAGTGTGGGGGAGTTGATATCTTGTGTATTTACATGTTTTTAAGCTTCATTCTAGTCCTTATATTGTTCCTTTGCATGCATTTAGAGTGCATTTAGGTTGCATTGTATTACATTTGTCTCTATCAGATATTGGAGATGCTTATTGGTGACTTTGGAGACATTTGAGGGTTTTTGAGTCAAAAGGGTTAAAGATGAACATGGATGAAGGCCTTAAAGATATCTTTTGAAGCTCAAATTTTGGGAAGACAAAGTAAATTGAGTTAGCTTTCTAATGGAGGTGGTTTCAAGTCATTTGGATCTGTATTGAAGGAGTTATGATCAATCTACTGGAGGCATATCAACCCTGTAGCGACCAGAGCCGTAGCGACCAGAGCATGTCGCTAGGAGGGCTCCCGAGCGTACGTAGCGACCACTGTAGCGGGATGCAAGGTCGCTACGGACGAAAAAGACTGTTTTTTTTATTTGGGTTGACCCAGGATTGTTGGGTTGACCCAGCTCGTTTTTAGACTTCTATAAATACCCTTTAGACCTTATTTTGAGGGATATCTTGTTTTCATTGTAATCACATTAGCTATTTTGGTGAAAGACTTAATCTTGAGCTTCTTTTCATCTTTATCTCTTGTGATTATTGATCAATCTTGATCACTAAGCATGATTAACCTTCAATCATCCATGGGTTTTGGGTTATTCATGTCTATTAGTGAGTAGTTACCTTTTGGATTCATGGGCTAGGGTGATTAGGGTGATTAAGTGAAGATCTAAGGATGTTTAGTGTTAGATCTCTTGTTTCCTTGCTTGTCTACTTCTCTTAATACTAGATTAAAGTTGGCCTCTTTATTCTAGAGCTCTAGACATTTCCCACCCACAAGGTGTTTGATGAAATGTCTGAACCAAGTAGAGCTTGCTCTAAACTTACCTTACACAAAGACCATTGTGTTAAGGGAGTTTAAATAGTTAATAGACTCATCCCCAATGATTGCTTAGATCTTTTAGGCTCAAAGACCTTTGATGTCTAGTTGATTAAAGCAAATGAGCATTCTTCTTGACCATAGAGTTTGCTTATTTCAGTGTTCTAGACTTAAGGAAGTTATTTGATTGAAAGTTTGCCACCCTTAGCTTGGATCTTAATCACTTAAAGTCAAATGCCTAGCCCCATGAGTCCTATTGTCCTAGATTGATTGAAAGCTTGTTCCTTTATTGCATTTTAGCATAGTTCTAGTTCACATCATCATTCAAATCCTGTTTGCACTTAGATTAAGCATAGATTTGTATTCTCAGTGCATTGAAATCACATAGGATTGGTTCGACATCTCATATGCTACAACATTTGGTTAGGGACTCTTCAAAAGTCCTGTTATCACAATACCCAGTGTCTATAAAATCATCAGAGTCTTTGTCTCTATGGATCCCATAAGTTCAAGTCTAAAGTAAAAAGAATTAATAAGAGATATGGAAAATTCCAAAGACGAGACGATTGGTGTAGTGTTGCGATGTTTTATTGTAGGAGCCATATTAATCCTTATTTTGGCAGTCTCCTCAAGATGTTATAAGGCCATACGACGTGAGTTCTTGAATCCATACATCTATCTCTCTCTTCTATTCGACCGATTAATTTTCGTGTAACAAGTTTTCTCTCCATGCTTTTGATATGATCTGTATTTATAGGCGCTCGAAAGGCGTCCAAGAAAACCTCCTCAAGACCTGCGTCCAGGACGACCACTCAAGAATCTATTCTTGTGGTGTCCAATGAGCCCGAGTCAAGACCTCCTCTGTACGAGAATTTAATTCAAGAAGATGGACGTGGTCCTATGCTAGAAACTAGATATGAGGAAATGGTAGCAAAAAACAAACTGAGCCCTATGATGTCGATGGATTCTTCGCCTATTATGGAATCGTGTCCGACTAATATAGGTGGTGGTGGACCAAAAAACCACGCATACGCCGTGGTAGAGTTCGTTTTTGGAGGACCGAACGACAGTGATTCCGATTAGGGAAACTTCAAAACAAGTTTACATGCTTCTTCTTTTTTTTTTCCCTTATTTTAAGCAATGATGTAATGGTGGATTTGACTGATCTACTATCGCTAAAATATTTTCTTTTATATGGGCAATGTACGTTCCGTTTCAATATTTCCACGTTATACTTCCTTACGCACAAACTGATATGGTATAGCTCTGTTTCAATGGAATCTTTTCATCATCTATACATAACAAACTGATATGGTATATTCATATCATAAGATATTCTTACTGAGACTAGAATTCATAGGAAAGAAAATGGCATAATACAAAAAGATTTAAGGGAATATGTTGAAAGAAAGATGATTATGGAAACTAGACTTAAATGTTATAAAAAGAAAATTATGATCCGGACCATAACTTCTTATTCATCAATAATATAATCAGTTTTATAGAATC
>NW_026620927.1:0-3189 GCF_000801105.2 Raphanus sativus
ATCCAAGGTTCGAGACCAAGACTAGTTTAGGTCTCTTTGTCTTTTATTTTTATGCACTTTCCTTTTATAGTTTAAACGGGGCATAGTTAGTTGTTTTGCTGTTTTGTTTCCTTTGCTTCACAAGTCCTGTTGTTTTGAGTCTTTGCTTTCTTTGAGTCGACCGTTTAGGTCACAGCTGATGGACTATTAATAAAGTCCCACACGCAGCTTTGTAAGACACAACTTTTTACCTAATCAATATATGAGTCAGTTTGCCCCCTAAGCAAGCCGCCAACTCTCTTCCTCCTTGTGTGATTCAAGCAGTAAGAGTTCGAACTGTATCAAGGATCTCCCATCATCCTTGTGGTGTTCCTCATTCCATCATCAATCTCATTAACCGGTCCAACAAGAGAGTGCGTTATAGCCAGCTTGTTAGATCCCACACCACTTGATCCATCTAGTCAAGTGCCATCACCTTCAACCATCCTTTGTTCTCAAGAGAGTGCGTGAAAGCCAGCTTGAGGATCCATCTCCACCACCTTCCAAAGGCTCTATCCGAGTCTTATATCACAATGGCTTGTGGTGGTTGGATCTTCAGGATTGCTCTCTTCATTACCCCTCCTCAAGCTTGATCCAGAGAGTATAGGGATGGACCAAGCTTGGAAGTGAGCAAGACTTAGCTAGAACCAGGAGCGCATCACCCCAACAGCTGCGCTTAAGTCAACCAGTTCCTCCTCCTCTTATCTCCTATCCACTGCCTAAAACAACTCTTCCTTGTGTGTCTCTTGGAACCAGGAGCTCAACACCCAAACAGGCTGCGCTTAATTCAACCGGTTCTACACACAAGTTGTCTCTCTTTGGTCAGGAATATACAAACTCTGTAGGCTCTGAACTCATGGGCAAAGACTTCTTCTTTGTATTGATTTGATGATGGACAGAGATCACCTCTTGTGTACCTGAAACATCACTCAAACTCCAACAAGAATCAGTCCACACACACTAGGATCAAACCTTGATACCTCATCAAGTCTGATCCCAATGTTTAAAACAAATGCAATGGACAGAAGCTAAACACACATTTAGAACAAATCCATGCACACCAACTTCTCTAAATGATAACTCATCAACACAAGACATTTAGGCAATTTAAAAGAAAACTTTGAACAGCCACAGGGACTAGACAACTCATCTAATCACCTTAAACAGAACATGAATGCACTACAAGCCAGGAAACTCTCCTAGAACTCTAGCAATGCAACAAGACAATAACAGAGGCTAAACAACTCGCCTAGCACACACATAACTTAAACAAACCTAAACCATTGCACAAACACCAGAAACAATTAAATAAATTAAACAAGCTCAAATTAAATTCAGGAGGTTAGCTTACAACTCAAGGAACCTGAGCTAGTTCCTTGTACCTCCATGGACTTGGTTCATCTGAACTTGGCAGGTTTGAGGTGTGGGTTAAGATCCCAACACTTCTCCTTGCTGTGCCCTTCACGTTGACAGTGCTCACACTTGAGTCCTCCTCCCTCTGGCTTTTTGTACTTGGCGGATGCTTGGTTTGACAGTGGAAGGGACTCCTTTCCTCCAAACAAGCCTTGTGAGCCAAACTCCTTTTGGACTTGAGAGCACACTTCATCTAGAGATGGGAGATTAACTCCCCTCAGAATGTGCTTGATCAAGTCACTGTACCCGGGACTGAGAGTGAAGAGCAAGGCAAAGACCTTATCTTGCTCTCTTCTTTCATTCAATACATCCGGATCCAAGGTAGCTGGTCTCAGCATCTCCAGCTCTGCCCATAGGGATCTGAACTTCCCAAAGTGTGTATCAAACTCTGTATCCTCTTGAGACAGATTGTTGATAGCCCTTTTTACTTCAAACACACGATTGAGGTTGGATACATTGCCAAACACCTTTTGGAGTGTATCCCATAGTTCTTTGGAGGTCTCACAGTAGTCATACGCCTCCAAAATTGGTGCTGCAAGGCTGTTGTGAATGATGGACAAGACCAGGAGATCCTCTTGAGCTCGTTTCTTGTCTCCAGCATCAGCTTGCACCACTTCTTTGCCATCCTCTCCTAGAACAGCTTTCTTCTTGGCGCCTCTGCCTTCTTCAACAATCCCCCAAAGACCTCTGCCTCCAAGGGCTGTCTTAGTGAGCCTTGCCCAGTGTAGGTAGTTAGCTCCCTTGAGAGTAACTGGTATGAACACCATCCTTGTGCTTTCTCCAGAATACATCAAGTACAGCTTAAGAACCTTTTAAAACAAGTTTAGATGAACTTTGCTATTTTTGGCAAATTCTGGAAAGAGAAAATGAAGAACACTCAAGAACAGGATGAACTTTGCCAAAAATAGAAATAAAACTCAGAGAAATTTGCGGAAGTGAGTAGGTCTCAAGAGCTTAAAGCTCTGATACCATGTGAGAATTGAGAGAATATGATGTGAGAATGATGAAGTGACAGAGTATGAGAGAGTTTAAGAGTAAGAGAATGGCGAGAGTAAAGGAGAATCAAAGAGAATGTTGCTGGAGAGTAAAGAGATTAATGGAGAATTGCTTGAGAGATTAAGTAACCAGAGAGTATTAGAGACTTAGAACTGAGTATATTGAAGTGAGAGAACTCCTCTCCTTAATCAAATTCGTGATACAAGAGGGCTATATATAGCCAAACACACACAGCAACCCTAATCAATAGAATAACAATATCATAAACTAATATTATCCTAGGGAAACAATAAACAACTATTTCTGGAAGAAGACAAGGGACTGAGGCAGAGCAGACTGGCGAGATTGAGACATTGCCTAACAGCTCTTTTCATAAGCCAACATGTGATCACTCTTTTGAATTCAAATTCCTCTCCTTGGCGCCAACACTTCTAACACTTCTCAAGTGTTTCGACAGGAACTCCCTGACTTTGCACCAACATGATCATTGCCCTGATAATGCACACTCTTGATCTTGATACTGATCTTGCACATTCCCCTCTTGGTGATTCAGAGCATGATCCGGACAGTGTTTGATTCATGATCTTCCTTGTGCATACTTTGGGCATTATTTCTTTTGCACCAACTTTGCACAAGTCGCCTTGATCACTCTTAGCTACTGCTTCTTCCTTCTTCATTCTAACAAATAAATCTCATAAGAGTTGTGAGTAAGAAGATATCCCACTTTCTATCCAGATGATTCCAGATTAGCCTGTTCGGACA
>NW_026620928.1:0-3189 GCF_000801105.2 Raphanus sativus
GGGAACAACCTTGTACGAACTGTTTGGAGCTTTTAATGCCCTTTAATGCACGTAAATCTCTTTACACTCTCTCTGTTTCAATTGTTATGAACTAAAAACAACATTTCTTTCACTTTCTCTCCATATTCATCCAAAAAACTGAAGCTTTTGATTCAAAATTGTTTGGAGCCATATTTCTTTCGTTTTGACTTACGGTTGCTTTCGTTTGAGGTTCTGGGTGGTTGGAGAAGACCCTGTGTGCAAACAAAGTCATCTCACCTAGTTGAAGGTACGAATTTGAATTTTTTTCAAAATCTGTTCGCGTAGAAGACTTACAAGTAAGTCATCTGTATGTAGAAGACTTACTGATGAGTCTTCTGGTCAAACGGACGACTTAAACTAAGTCGTCCAGCTTTGTTTGGTGAAAAAAAACAGTCCAGACGACTTATATATAAGTCGTCTACGAGAAACAGGCTAGTTTTGCATTTGACCGAATCGTGTCAGATCTTTGACTATTTCTGGACGACTTATAATTCAGTCGTCTCTCGGAAAGTTAAAATTTCAATATTTTATTAAACTAGACGACTTACGTGTAAGTCGTCTTAGGTTAGTTTTGTAGTTGAAAAATAAAACTTCATAATTTAATTTTTACCAGACGACATAATATAAAGTCGTCCCGTCAGAAGACTTAATTTAAAGTCGTCCGGGGAAAGCAAAGTCGTCCAGAATTTTTCCCAATTAAGTCGTCCAAACCTTGCTTATCCCGGACGACCTTAAATTAAGTCGTCTAGCTGGACGACTTTTAGTTAAGTCGTCTGGAGAAAGTTAAATTTCAAGTTTTATTTTTCAATTACAAAACTAACCTGGGACGACTTACGTGTAAGTCGTCTAGTTTGAATAAAATATTGAAATTTTTACTTTCCAGAGACGACTGATTTATAAGTCGTCCAGAAATAGTCAAAGATCTGACACGATTCGGTCAAATGCAAAACTAGCCCGTTTTTCGTAGACGACTTATATATAAGTCGTCTGAATTTTTTTTTTTAACAAACAAAGCCGGACGACTTAGAATTAAGTCGTCCCTTTTAATTTTCAATTGCAAAAGTGACCTCTTTAGACGACTTACCTTTAAGTCTTCTGGACGACTTAAATCTAAGTCGTCTGCGATAATGTTTGTTGAACTTCTTCATTTTCTCTATGTTTACTAATGTGTTTTATTTTGAATATTTGCAGATGATTTTTAAGTTACATGCAGTGTATGGAGAATGGTTGTTGAGAGATTTCCGTTGGGATTTTGTGGTTGATGATCTCAAAGGAGCAAGATTGTTTTTATTGAATGAAGATTCAACACATGCTGAACTTGTTGCAATGGCTCAAGAAGATTATAACCTGGACATGAGATCAGTGACTGTGGAGATTAGCTACTCATTACCAGCAGAAATGATGATGACTCCAAGCAGTCCTCCCATTCATGTTACAAGTGATAGACAAGTTCGAAACTTGCTCGAGATACTCAAAACGCATAGAGTATGTCTTTGTGTATCAAGCCGCAGCAAGGTGGAAACGGTTTCAGAGAAAAGAGAAGAAGCTGGTGANAATGATGANGCTGGTGAATGGGAAGAAGATGTTGGTGATAATGATGAAGCTGGTGAATGGGAAGAAGATGTTGGTGATAATGATGAGGCTGATGAATGTTTTGAAGATGTTGGTGATAATGAGTCTGTTGAAGATGAAAATCAAGATGGGGAGGAGGAAAATGGGGAGGAGGAAAATGGGGAGGAGGATGCTGATAACACTATTGTTGGTGAAACGGATCAGAATGGTGGGGATTACAGTCTTTATGGAAAGGTTCTAGATGAGGACGAGGAAGATGATGATAATATTTGTTTTGAAGAAATTGAAAAGACATATGCTAAGACAAATGCTATTGAAGGAGGAAAATCGGATTGTACCAGCATCTATGTCAACCAGAGTTTTGTTAGCAAGGATGCACTGCTTTCAGAGCTGCGGTTGACAGCAGTGAGGGGTAGGTTTTCTTTCAGAATATACAAATCAACAAAAACTCTCCTTGTGGCAATATTGACAGCAATGAGGGGTAGGTTTTCTTTTAGACTACCTTATTTTTTTAGACGACCTTATTTGTAAGTCGTCCAGCTGGAAAACCTTCCAGACGACTTATTTGTAAGTCGTCCAGCTGGAAAACCTTCCAGACGACTTATTTGTAAGTTAGAAAATCTATACAAGTTAGAAAATCAAATAAATCATACATGCCCACAAACATACAAATAGATTTGTGTAAACAAATAGTTCAAATATACAAATAGATTTGTGTATACAAATAGTTCAAATATACAAATTGATTTGTGTATCTATACAAGTTAAAAAATCTATACAAGTTAAAAAATCTATACAAGTTAAAAAATCTATACAAATTGATTTGTGTATCTAATCATACATGCCTACAAACATACCACCATCCTCATTATCTTTCAGATGCTGATCAACAAGCTCCGTCCATATAGCCAAAGCCATAGTATCCCTCATAGTCTTCGCATTGGACCTAGCAAAGTCTTTAGGGCTAAAGGGGACCCCAAGAGCATGACATTCAATGTACTTTGCAGCGTACACGCCACAATCACCATTGTTGGCCGTGGGTACATCTTTGAGGAGTCTCTCATAAGTGTATCGCTCCAACCCATGCATCTGGTCTCCGCACTCCACAATCAGATAAGGGACCATCTCGAGAAAAGGCTCCATTATCTCATCCCATCTTTCTGGTATGGTAGTTGAAGGTATGCTGTCCCAGACGACTATGTGCCTCTTAGGGATCGATATCCAAATAGCCACCCAATGTTTGTTGTCCAAGTTCAGTGGCGCATAGATATCATCAATGTCCTCCCCCCACTTCTTGTTTGATTGGCAAAATGAAGGCATTGATCCGTCATACAAACTCGCCGCCCCACTAGGTAGCATTTTTCCTAAACCATTGTGATCAGACGACGATGTTTTGAAGACCAGATACTGTTCTCTCCAAGACTGGGTAAAGTTGTGATCCAGGAAGCACATTCGCTCGCTCCGGAAACATTGTGGGTTCTCCTTATACCTCTGCCTCAGCACATTCATCCAAGCATCTATATGCTGCATATAAAATAATACAAGTTAGAACCTTCCAGACGACTTATATATTTACAAATCTATACAAAGACAAGT
>NW_026620929.1:0-3187 GCF_000801105.2 Raphanus sativus
GATATTGCCATATGTCCGAACAGGCTAATCTGGAATCATCTGTTGAGATGAGGTGTATTAAGAGAAGAGAAGAAGTGTTGAGCATATTTGGAGTTAGCACTATTACAGTAACTTTTAGTTACCACAGTAAATAAGAAGTTACTGTAATAGTGAAAGGTGAAGGCAATGTTTGTGGGATATTCATCCTCACAAAAGGGTTACAAATGCTATGATCCTGACACAAGAAGAGTGTTAGTATCAAGAGAAGTGAAGTTTATAGAAGAAAGGGGTTACTATGAGGAGCAGAATCAGGAAGATTTGAAGGATCTTACCTCAGATAGAGCTTCTACATTGAGAACCATCTTAGAGGGTCTTGGAATCCACATGTCCCAAGATCAGCCTCGGGCATCAACAACAAGAACACCACCAAGAGATCAAGCAGTGGGTCAAACAACTTCCAACCTTGATCATGAGGGGGGAGAGAGTTCAAGTGGTTCAAGTGCAAGTGGTTCAAGTGGAGATGAGAGCTCGGGTGGTTCTCATGACCAAGGTGTGGAAGCTAGTACTGGAACTGAAGAGAGTCAGCCAGTAACTAGTGAAGAGAGTGGTGAAGCATCTGGTGAGAGTATACAAGACAGTGTACAAGAACAAGAGCAACAAGAGCAAGCCGAGCCAGTATCACAAGATGTCTCACCACCAGGCTTGAGAAGGAGTACAAGGTCAAGAGGGATGCTTCCAACTGGGTAAACACGAGAGTGTACTACAATGCCCAGGCTGTGGAGCACCCTTCTCAGGCTGTGTGTTCCTTTGCTCAGTATCCAGAAGAACATTGTGCTTTTCAAGTAAGCTTGGATGAGAGTTATGTTCCAAGAAGCTATGAAGAAGCAATGCTTATACAAGAATGGAGAGACTCAGTCAATGCTGAAGCAGATGCCATGATCAAGAATGATACATGGTATGAGAGTGCTTTACCAAAAGGCAAGAGGGCTGTGTCTAGTAGATGGATCTTTACTATCAAGTATCTTCCAAATGGGAAGATAGATAGGCGCAAGACAAGACTGGTGGCAAGAGGATTCACTCAAACATATGGAGAAGACTACATTGATACATTTGCACCAGTGGCCAAGCTTCACACCATCCGAGTAGTCTTATCATTGGCAATGAACCTTGAGTGGGATCTTTGGCAAATGGATGTCAAGAATGCTTTTCTACAAGGAGAACTAGAGGATGAAGTGTATATGCTGCCACCACCTGGTCTTGAGCATCTAGTTAAGAAGGGAAATGTTTTGAGACTAAAGAAAGCAATCTATGGCCTCAAGCAATCCCCTAGAGCTTGGTACCACAAGTTGAGCACAACCTTGAATGGTAGAGGCTTCAGGAAGTCAGAACTTGATCATACTCTCTTCACATTGGTTACACCCTCAGGTATCATTGTAATCCTTGTGTATGTAGATGATATTATCATTACTGGTTCTGATAAAACAGGTATCAAGGCAACTAAGGAGTTTCTCAAATCTGTTTTTGACATTAAAGACTTAGGAGAGATGAAGTACTTCCTTGGTATTGAGTTGTGTAGAGCCAAGGAAGGATTATTTATCTCTCAAAGGAAATATACACTTGATCTTTTGAAAGATGCAGGTGCATATGGAGGCAAGGTGGCTAAGATGCCCATGGAGGATGGGTACAAGGTCCCACGTGAGGGGGAGATTGAAGATAGCAAGCTCTTCCATGATCCAAAGCTTTATAGAAAGCTTGTTGGTAAGTTAATCTATTTGACAATCACTCGGCCTGATATATGTTTTGCTGTGAATCAGGTAAGCCAGCATATGCAAGCTCCAAAGGAGCATCACTGGCGCATGGTGGAAAGACTATTGATGTATCTGAATGGTACACAAGGTCTTGGAGTTTGGATGGGTTGCAACAAGAGTACAGAAGTGGTGGGCTATTGTGATGCCGATTGGGCAGGAGATAGAGCTGATAGAAGATCAACCACTGGCTATTGTACTTTCATTGGTGGGAACTTGGTTACTTGGAAGAGTAAGAAGCAGAAGGTGGTCTCATGTTCTAGTGCAGAAGCTGAGTATAGAGCCATGCTGAAGCTAACCAACGAGCTTGTGTGGATCAAGGGGATTCTGAAACACCTAGAGATTGATCAAGCTACACCAATGACCATGCACTGTGATAACCAAGCTGCAATTCACATTGCATCCAACTCAGTGTTCCATGAGAGGACCAAGCACATTGAGGTTGATTGCCACAAGGTCAGGCAGATGATTGTACTTGGAGTAATCTTACCATGCTACACAAGAAGTGAAGATCAGTTGGCTGATGTGTTCACTAAGGCTGCGAGACAGAAGACAATGGAGTCCATCCATATCAGGTTGGGCCTCATTGATTTGAGTAAGAGGAGCTGATCCCCTTAGCTATGAGGTCTTCACTCTTTTTCCCTCATCAAGGTTTTGTCCCAATGGGTTTTCCTTGGTGAGGTTTTAAATGAGGAAGATCTCATGGCTTTCCAAGCTTGACTTGTTCCATATGGTCAAGCTTGAGGGGGAGTGTTGAGATGAGGTGTATTAAGAGAAGAGAAGAAGTGTTGAGCATATTTGGAGTTAGCACTATTACATTAACTTTTAGTTACCACAGTAAATAAGAAGTTACTGTAATAGTGAAAGGTGAAAAGAAGTTACCAAGACAAGTAAGAAGAGATGGCGAGTGGTTTGGGTTGGAAGAGAGTCTTACAATAGTGATCAGACCGTTGCTCATTGAGGATAAGGTGAGAGGCGCGCATAGACAGCTTTGGACAGGCTGTAAAGGTCCAAAGCATGTGAGCTCTCTCAGCCTTTCATTTCAAACCAAGCCAACCCGCCATGTTGACTACACATGCTTTGCATAGTTACTTGTCTAGGTTCATTTGCGCAAACCCTTGGTTTATCTCTTACTATATATTTGTAACCTCAGCTCATTAATAAGATTAAGCAATTCTTGAGTCTCTTTCTCTCTTAGTCTCGAGTTTACTATACACTATTACATCTGGAAATTTATTTCACCAATCTCTGATTCTCTTAGCCTCTTAATCTTTTTCAACCCTTCATAACTACTCAGATTACTAAAAATAATATCATCTGGATAGAGAGTGGGATATCCTCTTAATCACAACTCCTATGAGATTTATTCAACTTCCTGGTTATTCTCCACTGATTAGTGGTTC
>NW_026620930.1:0-3187 GCF_000801105.2 Raphanus sativus
TTCGGCAGCCTGTTTGAGGCTCTAAACGGCTGAATTTGGGCTCGGAAAATCGCTGTGCCTATACACTGACCTAGATGGTTTTGGGGGCTTTCCGAAATGGTGCTGTGGGCGGTGTAGTTCCTCACGGTTAAAAAGTTATGGGATTTTAAAGACGAGGTGCATTTCAAATTGAAGAAAAAAAAATAAAAAGGGGTGCAACACGAGGACTTCCCGGGAGGTCAACCATCCTAGTACTACTCTCGCCAAAGCATGCGTAACTGCGAAGTTCTGATGGTATCCGGTGCATTAGTGCTGGTATGATCGCACCCGTTAGTACATGACTGGCGATTCCATATATCTTTTTCGTCGGAGAGCCCGAGTAGATTTGCGTGGAGCCCACCTGAATTATTTTTTTTTTAAAATTTTCATGCATCAAAATGTATGGAAATTGATGTTAGAGGTGGGCGTTCGTGATACGCCCAAAATCGGGAAGGATGGCTTTGGCCGGATGTTGGATATGAACCGAGAAGGCAAGGCACTTCTGGAACTAAGATGGATTGAACGGATCGTCAAGAGGTGCGGAATGACTCTTGATATACCCACGATCTAAGGCTAACCACCAAAGAAACGATGAAGGTGTGTTGGCTAACCACCAAATAACACACAGAGATGATTGGCTGACCACCAAATCAACAAGCCGGTTCAAACCGATGAACTATCTAAAGAACTCTCTCTCACTCAGAGAAGAAGAACAAACATAAACAACCAAATTGAACTGATTTTTATTCATCAAAAGGACTACATATTTATAGTAGATGTAGTCAAAGAAAGAAATAAATAAAGTGCTGAAAAAGATGTCTAGAAAATACAACATTTGACTAGATAATTATTAGAGAGTCAAAGTTGTAGAAATTGATGCAGTCTTGGTCAATGTTGCGGAAAATGATGAAGACTGGTCAAGATTGCGGATTCTGATGTAGACTGGTCAAGATTCGTCCAAGCGTCCAGGTTCATCCATGATGATCGGGTCCTTCGCGTAAGGAGAAGGACGCACGTGGGCTGGTCGAGCTGGTTGGCCGGTGATCTTCATGAACTGATGGTGAATCCTCGGTTTGGTCGAGCTGGTTGACAAGATCGCCACTTTGGTTCGTGTCCATGAACAAAAAAGAACGGTGCTCGATTTTGGTTCTATCATACTCTCCCTCTTCAAAAAGATTTGTCCTCAAATCTGGAACATTAAAAGGAAAAGGGGTATAAGAACAAGAATCATAATCAATACATTGCTCACCTTGGGTTTGGTCCGGCTCTTGAATGGAAGAAGATTCTTCTTGGTTTGTTTGATGACCATGGTTTTGCTCTCCATCTGACCCTTCATTCGGTTCATGTGGGTACTCAGCGAAAATTGGCAATGGATCTGAAAGTCCTTCTTTTTCTTGCTCGGTTTCAACTTCCTTTTCTGGCTCGGTTTCAACGTTCTTCAAGGTCACCAACGGTTTCTGTTTTTGGCACTTGTTAGCATAATGGCCGACCTTATGGCATTTGAAACACCTGGTAGAAAGAGCCTTGCTTGTGGGTTTCACAGTTTTGCTTTTATCAGAAGACAACACATTAGTTTTCAAATCTGAATTTGAAAGAGAAGAAAGATTACTTTGCTGTTTTGGTGCAGGAGAAGCGTTGGGGTTTCCCTTCTTTTTGAGTTGCCGGATAGCATGAATTGCCTTATGCAACATCTTCTCCAAGCTGGCATAAGTCTGAAGCTCTTTCTGATCAAGCATATCACGGCTGCTTCTCTTGGTTTTGGTGAAGGGACGATCACCACTTCTGACCCACTTCTCATCATCGGACTTGTTTTGTCTCTTCCTTTGTTTCTGCACAAAATCAAATCCATTAGAAGCAAACTGTTTCTTTTCAAAAATCAATTGCTCCTTTTCAAAAACAGTTTTAAAAGGAAAGTAGACGTCTTGTTGTGGTTTTGATTTCTTGAGAAGTCCAAACATCCTGAAACACTTAACAAATGTTAGCACATAAAAATCCTCACACTCTCAAAGTGTTTAGCTCACGATTTTTAGGTGATCACTTAGAGTTCTTTTACTGGTTCAAAGGATGATAGGGAGTAAAAATTCAGCAATCAAAACCCAAAACAAACTTTGTGGGAAAAGAAAAGAGAAAGAAAGAGATTTTTTTGTGTGGATCCGCCTTAACTGTCCTAAGGTTGGGTTTCTCTTCAGCCAGCAGGATTTCTCTTCCACCACTCCCTCCGGATTTCTCTTCGGAAGTGATTCAAGCCAAAAACTTTTTACTTTTTTTTTTACTTTTTTTTTCTTTTCTTTTTTTTTTCTTTTTTTTTTAATAAGGCGATCACAAGGGAGTAAAGGAACAGCCCGGATCCAATAAGAAATAAGAAAAGAAAATGATGAAGAGATGAGAAGATGAAAAGAAGAATGAAAACAAACCAGCCAAAGTGGCTCTGATACCAAATGATACGCCCAAAATCGGGAAGGATGGCTTTGGCCGGATGTTGGATATGAACCGAGAAGGCAAGGCACTTCTGGAACTAAGATGGATTGAACGGATCGTCAAGAGGTGCGGAATGACTCTTGATATACCAACGATCTAAGGCTAACCACCAAAGAAACGATGAAGGTGTGTTGGCTAACCACCAAATAACACACAAAGATGATTGGCTGACCACCAAATCAACAAGCCGGTTCAAACCGATGAACTAGCTAAAGAACTCTCTCTCACTCAGAGAAGAAGAACAAAAATAAACAACCAAATTGATCTGATTTTTATTCATCAAAAGGACTACATATTTATAGTAGATGTAGTCAAAGAAAGAAATAAATAAAGTGCTGAAAAAGATGTCTAGAAAATACAACATTTGACTAGATAATTATTAGAGAGTCAAAGTTGTAGAAATTGATGCAGTCTTGGTCAATGTTGCGGAAAATGATGAAGACTGGTCAAGATTGCGGATTCTGATGTAGACTGGTCAAGATTCGTCCAAGCGTCCAGGTTCATCCATGATGATCGGGTCCTTCGCGTAAGGAGAAGGACGCACGTGGGCTGGTCGAGCTGGTTGGCCGGTGATCTTCATGAACTGATGGTGAATCCTCGGTTTGGTCGAGCTGGTTGACAAGATCGCCACTTTGGTTCGTGTCCATGAACAAAAAAGAACGGTGCTCGATTTTGGTTCTATCAGTTCGGA
>NW_026620931.1:0-3179 GCF_000801105.2 Raphanus sativus
TTATAAATCACCAAACTTAATCCTAATTGGTTTACACTTAATAAAATCATAAATAAACTTAAAATAAACCATCTTGGACGTGCCTTATCCTCTTGGGCCAATCATAATCCAAGCTGGCTTGTCTTTCCACTTTTTGGGCCGATAAAGGCCTTTTTCAAACAATTCTTGCTTGGGCTCGATCCATCTTGTTCCAGGTCCGACCAAGTTGCTTCTTATGCTCATTTGAATGATAAAGATCCTTCTCATGTTCCATTTCCAGCTCTGGTTCTTCATCTTCCATTTCCAACTCATTTCTCGCCCATGTCGGTTTGAACAGTGCATTTCTCGATCACACTGACTCACCCATTCCATTTCCTGTCCAACCAGCTTTCTTCCATCCATTTCCTGGTCAATAAGGTTGCATACTAGACGTCCATGTTGGTCCATAGTCATTCCTATCTTTATAAAGGCCTCATCAAGGCCCATAGCCTTCTCTCGGTCCAATACCTCATGAATAAGGCCAATAAGCTGTCCAATGAGTCCATTAAGCTTTCCTATGACCCACTGCCTTTCAAGGACTTGCATTAGCTTCCAGGGCATTAATTTGAAGCTTCTCCAGGTCGCACCAGTAACAACAGCATGGGACCAGATCATTGAATAAAATCATGACTGGTCGCCACTGCTTCAAAACAGATGCAAAACAGCTTATCACCTCATGTGACAGCTTTTAGAAACTATATGAATGCATCAGGCACAATATATATGCATCTTTAACACAAATCTAGGAACACTCCTAGACACTTATCAATGCATCATGAAAGATAAAGACAATGAAAGGATTCACAAAACATTTCAATATCATGGATGCAGTGACAACCTAGGCAGGCACTTCTAGGAACAGAAAAACACAGACCCATAGGTCTCTAAATAAACCAGACACATTACACAAGCTTTTATTCAGGTTTAGGAGGTTTAACTTACAGCCAAGGAACCTGGGCTGGTTCCTTGAACCTCCATATACACACTACTCATCTGAGCTTGGCGGATTTGAGTTTTGGATTCATTACCAAACTCCTTCTCCTTGTGTGCATATCCCTGTTTGTAAAGCTCATCCTTGGATCCCCTCCTGTCCTCCTGGTCTTCTTAGTTCTATTGAGCACCATCATCAGATTCTAGGTTGGTTTGAACAGCCTTTGAACATTCCTTGAAGTATGGCTGACTTTGAGTGCTTTTAAGAGCATGAAATGGCTTCTCAATATTTCTTCTTGCTGATTTGACTTAACCATACACGACCAGAGGATCAGATAGGAACCCTGAGAATGACTGAGAGGACTGTGGCTTTGGTTGACTCCATATTGGAGTAAATTTGAGCACATCAGTTTGAGCAGTCTTCAAAGGTGTGAGACATGAGCTTTTGCTTGTTGTGTGGAAGAGAAATCACCAGTCATTGAGTAACCTGTTAATTCAACTAAGGAAAACATCAGTAGACACACAAGAGATCAGAACATGGGTTTCACCAAGTCTGATCTCTAGAAACAATTTAATTACAAATCACAGCACAGATTCTAACAACAAGTCTATGCAATCTTTTAAGAAAATAGCAACCAATTACAAGACAAAAATTTTTTTTTTTTCATGAACAGAAACTAGACAAGAACAACAAGCAAGTTTCTAAACATCCTAAGACAACAGAATACACACAACTAGGACAAACAATGCTCTTATAGAGTAGGAGATTTTGCTTACTCTCAAGAAACCTGAGCTGGTTTCTTGAATCTCCAGCCCATTGGGGGCTTATTGAGAGCACATTGGTTTCAGGTGTTGATTGAATATCCAACACCTATCCATGGTGTGTCCTTCCTTCATGGCAGGTACACACTTCAAACCCCTCCTGTCTTCTTGCTGGTCGTGGGTTATGGGGATCAAAGAGTGAGCTTCAGCTTTGTTGGCCAGAGAATGATTTAAACAGCCTAGCTTTGAAACTTCTTCAGTGACCTTGTTCCATAAATAGTTTTCTTCATGGAGTTTCTGCAGCAATTTGGACCAGAGGAGGTGGTTTTGTTTCTTCTTTGGACTCTTGGTAGTCTCTAGGGTCGCCATTTCTTTTGGAATCTCCATCTTTGAGAGTTGTGGACCAGTGGACAATAGAGTGTTCCTACTGGTTTTGCAAGAGACTGGATTTGAAATCTGGACTTTGATGAAGCTTGCTGAACTGAGCTAAGACTTTCTTGAGTTCCAGAGACTGAGATACTCCTTTATCTTGAGTTCTGGTGAGGTTTTTCCCTCCTGGAAAACCTTTGGACCAGAGGATAAAAGGATGTAACCAATTGGTTTGAAACAGATTTTAAAGAGATGTTTTGGACAGAGATGATTTGCGGAAGTAGAAAGGTTCTCAAGAGCTTATTGCTCTGATACCATGAGAGAATTTGAGAATAAATGATAGTAGTATGATGGAACTAAGCCCCTGGTTCAGTATGAAACCAGAGAGAGTGATTGATGAGCAATTGAGTGTAGTGAGAAAGTGAAGAGAGTATAAAGAGTTTGAGAGAGTTTCTGAGTATGCTAGAGTATCAGGGAGTAAAGGAGGTCGTGAGTTGCAAGAGAATAGAGAGAATAGTAACCAGAGTATGTGAAGAAAGAGTTTTACTCTCCTTAGTTTACAATGAGATACAGCAATGTCTTAAATAGACAAGCACACACATTAAACAACTACTAAAACAGGATTTTACTAAACAAATAATATTGTAGGGTTTTCTGATGAAGCCAGGAGGATGCAGCAGGGCTGAATCTCGACCAGGAGCAGTGAGAGTGACAGGAGAGAGAGCTGGGCACAGTCTGGTTGAGTGAAAGTGACAGCAGGTTCAACCTCTTATGCACATGTGACTTTTATCTTAATTAATTATCCAACTTGCCTGATATCTCTCCAACAGTCTGATCTCTCTTTTAAACTTCAAATATGCCTCAGAATACTCAGCTTGACGAGTTCCCACAATGCCTTGACTTCCAAGACAGTCTAGGTTACTTGCACACCAAGACTGTTCAAAACAGCTTGTTCCGGATGCTTAATTTGCTTGCTCCGGTTTTGCTTGATCTCTCATTAACTCCAGCTTTATTTATCTTCATTCCAACATTATCTTCATGATTCTTATCAAACCAGGATGAACCACGATCTAAGAAGCTTTATTTGGAACCACTAATCA
>NW_026620932.1:0-3176 GCF_000801105.2 Raphanus sativus
TCGTGGTTCATCCTGGTTTGATAAGAATCATGAAGATAATGGCATATGTCCGAATAGGCTAATCTGGAATCATCTTGATATAAGGTGGGATATCTTCTTGCTCACAATACTTATGAGATTTATTAAACTTCCTGGTTATTCTCCACTGATTAGTGGTTCCAAATAAAGCTTCTTAGATCGTGGTTCATCCTGGTTTGATAAGAATCAAGAGCCACTCAACCGGTACTTGGAGTGGTATCAGAGCCACTCCAAGTACCGGTTAATATATCAATCTGACGGCAATATATCAATGGTGTTTGGTTCAAACCTGGTTTGATAAGAATCAATATCCTCAAGAACATGTGGTGTTTATTGGGGAGTTGGATCAAGAGTACATCCCAAGGTCCTATGAAGAAGCCATGGAACATGATGAATGGAGGGAATCAGTGGGAAGTGAGACTAGTGCCATGATCATCAATGATACATGGTATGAAGCAGAGTTGCCCAAAGGCAAGAGGGCAGTAACAAGCAGGTGGATCTTCACAATCATATACAATGCTGATGGTACAGTAGAGAGGCGTAAGACAAGGCTGGTAGCAAGAGGCTTCTCTCAGACCTATGGAGAGGATTATGTAGACACCTTTGCGCCAGTAGCCAAGCTGCACACCATAAGGATAGTCCTATCTTAGGCAGTAAATCTAGAGTGGGATCTATGGCAGATGGATGTGAAGAATGCTTTTCTACAAGGAGAGTTGGAAGATGAAGTTTATATGAAGCCACCTCCTGGTCTAGAGCATCTGGTGAAGCCTAGAAATGTCCTTAGGCTGAAGAAAGTCATCTATGGATTGAAGCAATCACCTAGAGCTTGGTATCACAAACTAAACACTACACTTAATGGAAGAGGTTTTGTGAAATCTGAGGTTGACCACATGTTGTTCACACTGACCAGCAAGAAGGGGATCATTGTGATCTTGGTATGCGTGGATGATATCATCATCACTGGCAGTGATAAAGAGGGCATACGTGCAACTAAGGCATATCTCAAGTCATCATTTGATATCAAGGATTTGGGAGAGCTCAAATACTTCCTAGGCGTTGAGATATGCAGATCCAAGGAGGGTCTATTCCTATCTCAAAGAAAGTATACATTGGATCTGCTAAGAGAGGCTGGTGATCTAGGAAGAAAAGCTGCAAAGACTCCACTTGAAGATGGGTACAAAGTGATGCGTGAGGGGGAGATTGAGAATCAACCATACACTGATGTTAAGCATTATAGAAGGATGGTTGGAAAGCTTATATATCTTACCATTACTAGACCAGATGTGTGCTTTGCAGTCAACCAAGTAAGCCAGCATATGCAAGCTCCCAAGATGTATCATTGGGGCATGGTTGAGAGGATACTAAGGTATCTAAGAGAGGCGCCAGGACAAGGAGTGTGGATGGGATGCAACAAGAGTACTGAAATAGTGGGGTATTGTGATGCTGATTGGGCTGGAGACAGAGTAGATAGAAGATCTACAACCGCCTACTGCACCTTCATTGGAGGCAACTTAGTGACTTGGAAAAGCAAGAAGCAGAAGGTTGTGTCATGCTCAAGTGCTGAGGCAGAGTATAGAGCCATGAGGAAGCTGACAAGTGAGCTTATATGGATCAGGAACCTGCTTCATGATCTTGGGATAGAAACAACATCTCCAATCACCATGCATTGTGACAATCAAGCGGCAATACACATAGCATCTAACAATGTGTTTCATGAGAGGACTAACACATTGAAGTAGATTGCCACAAGGTCAGACAAGCTGTTGAGCAGAGAATCATCCTACCATGCTATACAAGAAGTGAAGACCAACTGGCTGATGTCTTCACCAAAGCTGCAAGTTCAAAGGTTTGCGAGTTCATACACTCAAAACTTGGACTTGTGGATCTCTCATCTCACTAATCCTCTAACCATGAGGCTTGCGAGTTCATACTCTTTTTCCTTCATATGTTTTTGTCCCACTGGGTTTTGCATATCAAGGTTTTAATGAGGGAATGCTTCATGGTTTCCAAGCTTGACTTGTTTCACATGGTCAAGCTTGAGGGGGAGTGTTGAGATGAAGCCATAAAGATCAAGAGAAGAGACATGAGCGACCAGAGTTATGGAGATAAATTAAGGAGGGAGTTTGATTTCATACAAGAGTGACTTGCAAGGCAAGCAAATAAGTGAGAAGGATTCAAATATCTCGCCATCAGTTTCCATAAGGTTTGGAATATATTAAACAAGTGGAAGAGAACCGTTGGGGATCAGGACACAGGAATATCACATGTTGTGGGAAGCATGAAAGAGAAAGAGGATATGTCACTATCCAAGATCAGGCGAGAGTGACTTGGTCTGATTCTGTCTACACTAGTTTATTATTCTTATTGTATCATTGTCAAACTCTTGTATTCTATTTAAAGAACATGGCTGTAGCCTAAATCAATTAAGGAATTATTTTCTCTCCTTCTCTCTCTCTCAAACTCGTCACAAACTCTCTCTTTCTCTCATTGTTCTTCATTTCTCCAGCAACATATCTCTTTGATTCTCTTATCCTATCAATTCTCACAGCTAAGGGATCATTTGGGAGAAGTGGTGTAATAGTAAATAGTGCCATGACAACTATTTACTATTACAAGAGTTACTATACACTATTTGGAGACTTGGAACTCAAGTAAAGTACAAGGTCGACCATAGGTGAAGTAAGAAGGGATGGAGAGCTTAAGGGAAGAGCGCATACTGTTACTGACCGTTGGAGGATAAGGTTTCTTATCCTTAAGCTCAGCCAGACCAAGACAGGCTGTAAAGCAAGGCGCGCCACTCTCACCTTTTGACCAAAGCATGTGTGCATTCTTAGCCTAGTATTGCCTTGACTTCACATGCTTTCAATAGTGTTCTGAAAGCCCTTAGCCTTTACTCTCCTTTCCTTTATATACTCTTGTATTGTCGACATTTTGAGATTAAGAAATCAGAGACACATTTTCTCTTAAGCTTTGCAACAATGGTTACATAATCTCTTTACAAACAATCTCTTTACACTCGGATTCTCTCTATTTCTCTTCTATTCTCTCAATACCAATCTTATTCTCTAAAATCATAGATATTGCCATATGTCCGAACAGGCTAATCTGGAATCATCCTAGATAGAAGGTGGGATATCTTCTTACTCACAACACTTATG
>NW_026620933.1:0-3175 GCF_000801105.2 Raphanus sativus
GAGTAAGAAGATATCCCAGTTTATATCCAGATGATTCCAGATTAGCCTGTTCGTATGAGTTTTACAGAGATCTCAACTCTATGTGTGTGTGATTGTGTAAACAACTCCAATGGAGCAAGATAAAGGTTTGTTTAGGTGATTTGGGAAGAGATAGATTATGGCAGTGTTTATGAGTGATTAAATATGAACTCAGATCAGAAATGGAGACTTAGAGAGATTAAGAGACTTAAGAAAGGGGTAGACTAAAGTATCTGATCCAAGAACACACTTTTAATTCATGAAGGAGAGGGGAATACCCCCAACTCTCTTAAGAGCTTACAATTCGCCAACTACATGCTTATTTATAAGCTTTCACATTTGGTTACATCAAAACCCTTTATCTAATGGCTGTAATTAACTAAAGAGAAATAGATGGTGTGGATTGAGTCTTCCTTCTTGCAATGTATGTGATGAGAAGATAAGATAAGCTGCTGTGTGATTGGTTTATTCAAACCCTTGCAGGCTGGCGCCTTTTACTTTAATTCAAACTAAAGCAGCAGCTGAGTGGATAAGGTTTGATGCATCCGCCCTTCTTCATGTCTTGATTCATCACAAAGGCTGTCTCTTCTTTACACTCAGATACAGCCTGTCTCAAAGACCATTTCGCCCAATGGTATCACAAAGCATCTCCTTGATTCTCTTTTGATACCATTTGCATAGAACCTTATCCAAACACTATTCTGCCCTATTCTTTTTGCACCAACTTGTCACAAACCTTTCTTCGTATGCAAGGTTGTGCCCGGACTTTGCACCAACTTCAAATCTTCTTATCTGGTTGAGATATCAAACTCTTGGGTCATCCAGGTCTGTACGGATCCGTACGGTCCGTACAACGTCCGTACCAAATCCGTACAGCCTCACCCTAAGTTTGCACACTCGCCCATGTGTTCCCAACATGCTTCTAAGTCCCTCCTGGACTTTGCCCTAAGCTTGCACACTCATCACAACACTTCTGGACATCTTTAGACACTCCTAAAGCCTTGATATACAATCTCCGGAGGTCTTGCCCTATTCTTGCACCACACTCCATCTACACAAACACCTTTGGTTTCTCCTTTCTTCTCTTCAAGTTAACACTCCCCCTCAAGCTTGACTCTAGGAGATCCTAAGTCAAGCTTGGAACCTTGAAGAATCCCCTCATTAAAAACCTTACAAGGAAAACCCTTTGGGACAAAACCTTGTAAGGGAAAAAGAGTAGGTTCCTCAAGGCCTGGGGATTGGCCAGTGGGTCTTTGTACCTTACCAACAATGTAAGGGATCCAAAGACCCTGGATCATGGCCTCATGTGTGATGTGCACTCGCTTATACTCATTGCACATCACCACCATGCCTTGTACTCTTCTTTGGAACTGATCTTGGTCTCCCCCTTTCACCCAACTTCTTGTTGGGTTAAAGTGCTCGGACACACCAGACCTTCCTTGACAGATACAAGTACCTGATACATCATTCCACAAGTGTATCAGTCCTCAAGAGATAAACCTATCATGAAAGTATGTAAAGAATGTAAAGTATAAGATCAGGTTTACTCCCTTGTTTCTATGGTGAGGAGTGGCTCGGTTTAACTCGCCACTTGAGTCCCTCACTGCTGGAACAGTCTTGATCGTTGAAGCCTCTTTAACACTCCCCCTCAAGCTTGAGACCTCTTTCAAGGAACAAGCTTGAACGGTTTGATGGCTTCATGATCCGGAATAACAAACCATTGCAACTCATCTTCATAACTCGCCACCCTTGATGGTATGCTGGTGGATACCTCAGCTCCATCTCCAATCATCTCACACTAGAGACCGCCTTGATAGAGTAACCTTCTTCACACACAGCCAAGACTGCTCTGAACAGTCTCTTGAGTAAACACGCCACTGCTTAAACCCGGGTTGGCTCCTTCTTCAGATGCTTGCAATGGTAAGGAGGAACAGGTCATTGAGCTTGCAAGATCTTATGGAAGCTCACTTGAATCCCCACCTCAAGCTTGACTGAGTCTAGGATGTTCAAGCTTGAAGTGAGCTTCAGTAAGACCTCAAATTGGGAGCGCACCACCACCTACAGCTGCGCTTAAGCCAACCAATCTGCCATAGCCTCCAGCTTCAATACCACCAGGTCACTAGCCTCCTCAAGACTTAAGTAATGACCTCTCCTTGTGTATCTTTGCCATGACCAGGAGCGCATCACTTCCCACAGCTGCGCTTTCTTAACCAGCCAGATACACAAGCCACTTTCCATTGCTTTAACAATGGCTTAAAGTCTTCCTCTTCTACTCGGATGTAAGGTGAGTAACGAACACATCTTGTGTACCTGAAACAACACAAAACTCCAGCAAAGATAAGACACAAAAGCATTGAGATCAAACCTTGACTAATCATCAAGTTTGATCTCTAATGTCTCAAGCTATGCACAAGACTGAAACAAGCATTAGCAAGTCCACATCTTTGCAAGCAACATCACTAAGCACAAGCAAGCTCTAAACAGAATCTATGCAAGCTACTTAAGCAATTAAACTTCTGCCTAAACTGCATCTTTGACATGAATCAAATTGCATCAACCTAAGGCAGCAACACCACTCAACACTCCACAATAAGCCCGGTTCAGTACATGAAAGCAACAGGCTTAGACAAAGCTTCTAACTCCCTGTCACACAATCATTATGAACCGGCCAACAAGAATAACATCCAATCACCATATCAAACTCATTAAACAACCTGGAACAGATCCTAAACAATTTATATCTAGCAATCTTTAGCACATCCTCAGGCTTTCAATCACATCTCAACACACAATCAGTTCAAATGCTCAAGCTTTAAACAAGAGAAAGAGATTTCCTTACAGTCAGAGAACTAGTGTTAGTTCTCTGCTCCATATGTGACTTCACGGCAAGTACAAGAGTTGTTGGTCTCGAGCCCAACTTCTCCTTCTTCCATGAGTCTTTCTCTTGAACCTTCCATGCCAAAGACCCCACCTTTCTCCATGTTGAACACGCCACACCAGTACAAGCAGCAAGCTTTCTTCTTGAGAAACTTCTTCTTGGACTTTGAATAGCAAGGACTCGGAAATGGCTTTGTTGAAGTGGGTAGCTAATCCGCTTCATGGCCTTTGCTTCCTTGGACCTTCTTTCTTCAGGGACGACATGAGATGGTGGATGATA
>NW_026620934.1:0-3173 GCF_000801105.2 Raphanus sativus
AAAACCAGTGGGTACCATCTATTATCCACTGGTCCAAAACTCTTCATAATGGAGAAACCAAGAAGCATGGTGGTTTCTGTGGTGCTAAAGGGGTCAAATTACCTTGTCTGGTCTAGGGTGATGAAGACAGCACTTGGAGGACAAGGGTTGTGGGAGCATTGTCTACAAGCAGCTCCAAAGCAAACCAGCACCAAATGGCAGCAAGAAGACCTACTGGTCTTGTCTGTTCTCCAAAGCTCTCTTTCAGTTTCTATTATGGAATCTTACTCATACTGTGAGAGTGCTAAGGAGCTTTGGGAGACTCTCTACAAGGTCTATGGAAACTCATCCAACCTCACAAGGGTGTATGAGCTCAAGGAGGCTATAAACAACCTGTCTCAGGAGGAGATGGAGTTTACTGCTCATTTTGGCAAGTTTAACTCTCTGTGGGGTGAGCTTGAGTCATTAAGACCTTCTACAACAGATCCAACCATCATCCATGAAAGAAGAGAGCAAGACAAGGTGTTTGGGCTACTTCTTACCCTCAGCCCAATGTATACTGACCTCATTAAGCACATATTGAGGTCAGAGAAGCTTCCCACTCTGGATGAAGTGTGCTCTCAAGTCCAAAAGGAGTTTGGCTCACATAGCTTGTTTGGAGGAAAGGAGTCTCTTTCACTTGCAAACAAAGCATCCGCCAAGTACAAGAAGTCAGAGGGGGGAGAACTCAAATGTGAGCACTGTCAGCGTGAGGGGCACACCAAGGAGAAGTGTTGGGATCTTTACCCGCACCTCAAACCTGCCAAGTTCAGATAAACCATGTCCATGGAGGTACAAGGAACTAGCTCAGGTTCCTTGAGTTGTAAGCTAACCTCCTGAACTTTAATATGAGCTTGTTCAATTTTTTTTTAAATTGTTTCTGTTGTGTGTGCAATGGTTTAGGATTATAAGTTTGCTAGCATGGTTATGTTTAGCTTCTGTCCTAGAATCATTGATCTAAGTTGTGTGTGTGCTAGGCGAGTTGTTTAGCCACTGTCATTGTCTTGTTGCATTGCTAAAGGTCTAGGAGAGTTTCCTGGTCTTGTAGTGCATTCATTCTGTTTAAAGTGATTAGTTGATTTGTCTAGTTGTTTAGTCTCTGTTATTGATGAGTTATCATTCTTGATCATCTAGTGTGTTGTTTGCATGGATTTGAACTAGATGAGTTGTTTAGATCCTGTCCATTGCATTTTTCTTAAACATTGGGATCAGACTTGATGAGTTATCAAGGGTTGATCCTAGTGTGTGTGGTCTGATTCTTGCTGGAGTTTGAGTGATGTTTCAGGTACACAAGTGTTGTCTCTGTCCATCATCAAATCAAGACAAAGAAGAAGGCTTTGCCCATGCTGTTCAGAGCCTACACATGGTGTATATTCCTGACCATGGAGAAATTGTTAAAGAGGAGACCAGGTGGTAATAAGTGGGGGCTGAAATAAAATATGGCTGGGCTTTGAAGATACTGCCAGAAGGAGTATTGATGGAGAGGCAGACCAGTGTTTGATCAGTCACACACCAAGCTGGAGATCCTCATGAATTGCAAGAACCGGTTGAATTAAGCGCAGCCTGTTTGGGTGTTGAGCTCCTGGTTCAAAAGAAACACAAGAGGCAGTGGAGATGAGATCAAGGGATGAACTGGTTGACTTAAGCGCAGCTGTAGGGGTGATGCGCTCCTGGTTTCAAGACTCAGTATTGCTCACTTCCAAGCTTGGTCCTTTTTACTCAGTCTAAGGACTCTGGATCAAGCTTGAGGAGGGGTACTGGTGAGCTATCCTGAAGATTCAATTCGGCCATTGCCTCACCAGAGATCAGAAGTGGAGTTCACTCAGATCAAAAGTGGAGTTTGCAAGTAGTGGAGTTCACTCCTGCATTACTCATTACCAACCGGATCAAAGAAGCCATCTAGAGAACATATGCCTTCCATACGAGCTTGGTCCTTCCATTTCTCAGTTCCAAGCATGAGATTGAGCTTCCATGATCCGGATTGTGTCTTTACCAAGTGGGGATTCAAGTGGAGTTCACTCCCCACATACTGATGAAAGGGAAGTGCCTTAAACTCATCTCAATACATTCATGATGGTTCTTATACTTAAAATGTTATTGAGCTTGATGTGAGTAAATTCATTGCCTTAAGAACTGATGCACCTTTGGGATAATGTATCAGGTACCTTAGTTGGAGCTCTCCACCATTAGTTATCTGAGTTCCTTAGACTCACTGGCCAATCCCCAGGCTGTGTTGAACTCTACTCTTTTTCCCTTGCAAAGTTTTATCCCATGAGGTTTTCTTTGCAAGGTTTTTTAATGAGGGAGCTTCTTCATAGTTCCAAGCTTGCCCAAGGATCTCCTATGGTCAAGCTTGAGGGGGAGTGTTGGAAAGAAGATAAATAAGCTTGAGTTAGTGAAGAGACCAAGCATCAAGAGCAAGCAAACCAGAACAAGCAGATTTGAATCTGTTTGGACAGTCTTGGTGCGCAAGTAACAAAACCTAACCTAGAGTGCCTTGGAAGTCAAGCTAGGTGGGGAACTCGTCCAGCATAGTCTAATGAAGCATATTTGAAGTTTAAAAAGGGTATCAGGCCGTTGGAGAGAGCTCAGGCAAGTTGGGATTAAATTAGATTAAAAGTCACATGTTGGGCTTAAGAGAGAGGACTGTTAGGAAAGGTCACTATCTGCAGTTCTGAGCACGCCAGTCTGCTCTACACCAGCCTGCTCTGATCCTCTTTTCCCTCAGAATAATATAGTTTATGATTCCCTTGTTTATTCATAGTTTATTGTTGTTGCAAGTTGCTGTATTGGCTATATTAAGCCTTCATGTATCACAAATGAAACTAAGGGAGAGGAGTTCTCTTTCTTCATTTTCTCTAAGTCTGTATTCTCTCTGGTTACTCTAAACTCTCTCTCAATTTCGTGCATAATCTCTCTGATACTCACTCTCACTTAATCTCTCTCAGTTAGTCACAAATACTACATTACTCTCCATTACTCTCTCTTTGATTCTCACATAAATCTCTTTACTCTATTCATCACTACACACGCCTATACTCTGTTTCTCCTTACTCTCACATCCTAATCTATTATTTTCTCACAGGTTCATCCTGGTTTGATAAGAATCATGAATATATTGCCATATGTCCGAACAGGCTAATCTGGAATCATCT
>NW_026620935.1:0-3172 GCF_000801105.2 Raphanus sativus
TTATTCAACTTCCTGGTTATTCTCTACTGATTAGTGGTTCCCAATCAAGCTTCTTACATATTGGTTCATCCTGGTTTGATAAGAATCATGAAGCTATTGCCATATGTTGATTTCGGGACTGGCCGTTGGTGGCTTTGAATCCCTGCCCTTTTTAGGGCGTTGTATTGAACCTGCGGTATGCGTTTATAAAATATTTTTCGTTTAGAACTTCTGTTTGTCGAAGTTAGAGGGGCAGGGTGTGAGTTGTCGTCTCATTCCTGCCTCCCTGACGATCACCGTATCCGTAGTTTGTACAAAGCGAGATTTTCCTGCGGTTTACGATTTACGCGAAAATTCGTGGAAACGTATAGACTTGAGTGAAGAGACAAGTTTTGGGATCTCGCGTCGTTGACGCTTTGCCTATGAGATGTTTAAGATACCAGCAAGGCTGGGTTTAGGGCAAGACCTAGGTTTACTCTCAGACTGAGGCTGTGCGATGACAAATCGGCTTTCGTTTTGCCTGTTTGTGATTTTAACCTGATTCGTACCGTTTTAAAATCCGCGAAGTGGTATCGGCTTATATGATTTGTATGGGCGCGAATCGAGCTACTTCCTTTACGAAGTGCTGAACCAAATTTGGATTTTTTGTATAGCGCGCTATGGGATCCTTGTCGGATGTAAAAGAGCCTACCCTTAGGTGGCTTGTCTGTTTAGGACGTTAGAGTTCGTTTGTTGTGATCAGCAACAACGATATGATGCCGTTTAGAAGGCGTATGAAGGTTTTAATCGAAAAACGGATGTTCGGGCACGAAGCGACGTCTCGCAGTGCTTTGAAGTTTGTTTTTCTTATGCCATAAAGGACTATGGGCTTCTAGAAATCGCGGAATGTTTCCGGCGATAGTTTTATGGTTTCTTTGGTGGATACTGGATCCATTGTTAAGGCCGTCAGGCGAATTGATTGCGGAAAGTTTTCGAAAGTTCAGTTTTTTCGAAAATTGTGGGAGCGTGCGAGTGTACGCACCCTACTCCCCCCCTTTTAAATCGGGGGGATAGCTGAACCCACCGGTTGGCGAGTTGCCTACGTACCTCTTTCGAGGATCAAGCCATCTCGTAGTTCTGTTGTCCACGTTTACGTTCTAGTGGTAGTATTTTTTGAGATGCATCGCATTCCAAGTTCTCGGGATTTTTACGTCTTGCATGTTTGCGATTTGATACGAACCTGGTCGGACGACTTTTATGGTCCTTCCCAGTTTGCCCCCATTTTTCCCGCGTTTCGTTCGGCAGTATTTTGGAAGACTTTTCGCAAGACTAGATCACCCTCTTTGAATCTTCGATGACGTACGTTCGCGTTGTAGTATTTTGCGGGGCCTGCTGGTAATTTTGAATCCGGATGAGGGCTTGGTCGCGACGCTCGTTGATGAGGTCAAGATTATCCAGCAGCATGGCATTGTTCAGGTCTTCCCGTTCGGGAAGAAATCTCCCCCGTACACCGGGGAATTCTACCTCCGCCGGAGTTTCCCCCGTTGCTCGTCTTGGAGTGGTTTGATGAGACCAAAGGTGATAGACCCCGGCCCAAGGATCAGTACATGGAACCAGCTCAGCATGGAGTTCAGGACGTCCAGATCAGTTCAGCCGAGGTTCATCCATCCGGCCGTACCAGACAGACAGACCGAGCCGCATACCGGATCGACCCGCGTACACCCGGGAAGGACCTTAGGCCGGATCCACGACCAGACGATGGAATTGATCGACCCACATCACTTCTTTCCCGACCCATTCATCATTCTAGGACTGACAGTCAAGCCAGAATCCATGATCATCGTGATCAACACCCGGATCATCGTGATCATCGTGATCAACACCCGGATCATCGTGATCATTACCTGGATCATCGTGATCACCATCCGGATCATCGTGATCATCACCCGGATCATCGTGATCACCACCCGGATCATCGTGATCATCACCCGGATCATGCTGATCACGACCTTTCCGACCACTTTGATGATTTCATGATGATCGATGCTTCCAACTTCTCCAAAAGAATGTTTCTTAAGCTCTCTGAAGATTTGGGTCAAGAAAAGTTGCCATCCGTTCATGAAGGTTCACTGAACAGCCCGCGGACAGCCCTTCGTACGTCCTGGTCCATACCGTGATGAACTTGATCAACACAGCAAGGTTCATTGAACCTGGACAGAATAATTTGAAGGATTTAACTGCAGTCAACATGAGATTTCGTGCCTTGACCAGATCTGGTCAATATTTATATTTTCTATGGAATATTTTCTTTTTCTAGGATTACATCCCCCATGATTGTTTATGTCTTTCTTTGACTTGTAATCCTATAAATAAGGCCTATGAGCCACGAAATAAGACAGACCTTTTTCCTTTTTTTGTGAGTTTTAACTCTTTGTTCTTGGTTGAACATTTCTTAGTTTCTTGGTGAGGTTATCTCCAAGTCTCGATCCTTCCTTTGTTGGACCGGTGCGTCACATCCGGCAACATTTGAAGTCTGGTAGTATCATTGGGCCTTTCCGCATCCCATTGTGTCACCAATCATCCCACCAGTTCTCTATCCTTCCGGATCAGAGTCCATATCAACCTTACCGAAAGAGTGATCCCGATTTTGGTTCTATCAAGTGGTATCAGAGCCACTCTTCCGGTAACTCTATTTCTATCCATTTTTCTCATCTTCCATTTTCTTTAAACACTTCTTCTTCTACCTTTCTTGAACCCGGGCCACTCATTACCATCCACCATTTAAAAAAAAAAAAAAAAAGGAGATCTACGATTTAAAAAAAAAAAAAAAAAAAAAAAAAAGGAGTTTCAAAGTTTGATTTGTGGATTGGTGGTGGAAGAGAAAGCCTGCTGGCCGAAGAGAAATCCGGCCTTTGAGTTGGTTAAAGCGGGTTCCCAAATCACAATCTCTTATCTTTCTATCTTAAACCTTTGATCTTGCTTGGATTTGCCCATTGGGATTCTTTGATCTGTTCTCTTAGAACCTTGAGAAGAAACTGTGTGATCACCATAAATCTGAGAGAAAACACTTGAGTGGGTGATATTAAACACTTGAGAGAGTGAGGAATTTTATCTACTAACTTTTGTGTTGAGATTTTCAGGTTACAATGTTTGGTCTTCACCGGAGAAGTAGCAAGAAGAACTCCCCACGACCATCTGTCTCTCAAACTCCATT
>NW_026620936.1:0-3166 GCF_000801105.2 Raphanus sativus
TGAGAAACCAATGTCCATTCAACTTATGCAAGGGAAGTACCTTAATCTATACTTATGCGTATGATTGAATAGGTTTGCCCCTTGAGAATTGATGCATGTGTGTGTGCATTGTTTGAATCAGGTACTTGGAGCTCATAATGGAGAGTCTGGTCGTGGATCAAACCCTTTGATGATGGCAGGAAGTCAGAAGAAAGGGGGAGACAAAGAACCAGCAACATGGAGAGTTCCAAGCAGTTTTGAGTGTGAAGCAAGGAAGGCATTGGTGCCAGCTTGCCATTGAAGTAAGGCCATGATCCAGGGTTTATGAGTCCCTAAAGTTGATCATAAGACTCATAAACCCACTGGCCAATCCCTAGGCTGAGGGTAATTGCACTCTTTTTCCCTAAGTGATGGTTTTATCCCATGAGGTTTTCCACACTTAGGTTTTTAATGAGGCAAGTGCTCTCAGTTCCAAGCTTGCCCAAGGATCTCCTATGGTCAAGCTTGAGGGGGAGTGTTGAAATAAATAAAGGAATGACCAGGGGGAGTGTTGAAATAAATAAAGGAATGACCAGAAGAAGAAGCTGGTTGATGATCAAAGGAGAGTTCAACAAGAGAAGCCAATTTGATTCTGTTTTGTACAGACTTTCTCCACAAGCTACCACTTGACCTAACCTGACTTGCAAGGCAAGGAATGAGTTGTGGAGACTAATATGGACGTGGGAAACACTTTGAGAAGTCAAGAAACATGTTTGAATTTAAATAAGAGAGGCTGGTTTGAATTTGAAAAGAAGAAGTCACATGGGTTGCTTTGGAGAAGCAACTGGCCTGTCACTTTCAGTCAAGCAGGCTGTGACAACCTCTGTCCTGTCTCTTTCTACTCTTCCTGGATGAGCCAGACCTTGGCTGTATCTCCTTTGGCATCATCTCATTCCCTACAAAATTGTTTGTTTATGTTTTCCTGTTTTAATAATTGTTTAGTCTTGTGATTGTCTATTTAAAGACTTCACCACCTATTGTAACATTTATCAAGTATCAATACAAGTTCTCTCTGTCTAATTTCGTGGCTCTCTCTCCCTTGCTTGTGTTTAAACAATATTCACAATGTAAGGAGTTTAGTGTTATGGTTTAGAGGCTGCCTTCACTCTCTTTCTCTTAAGGCAGCCTAATACTTGTAAAACACACTCTAAACTCTTCTTCTTCTTCTCTTAAGCTCTAGATTACTGATTCTAAATCCTCTTCATCTTAAGTACACAAACTCAAAGTGTTGTGTTACTGCAGAAGGATAGATTCAAACTAGAGATTGTTTGCCACACATAACCAGTTTACTGTCTAGGATCTTGGTTATAGTGTAGGCTGTTTAAGAGGATTCAACCACCAGTTGGTTGTCTCTTCCTTTGTTTGGTGAGTTCCTATTGTATGGTTAAAGAGGATTCAGTTACAAGTTAACTGAATACTTTCTTGACATGAGACAAACACTCATGAATTCCAACATGGTATCAGAGCAAGGTTGCTCTCTTGGGCTGAACTCACTCTGTTCTACTTCATCCTGAAGCTCTTTCTCTCTCACTTTGAAATTGTTTTTGATGAGCTGTGTGGCTAGGATTCAAAACATGAGCAGTAGAGAGGTTAGATGAAGTATGTTTTTCAAAATTCAGGATGCAATCTTTAAATGTTTTTTTAAATCAATGACTCTCCCCTTGATCTCCTCATTGTTTAAGGTTTGGATGAAAGACTGAAATATGTTGTTACCAGCCTGAGGGAGGGAGAAAAGATTATTCTTGCATCTTGAAATCACTTTAAAAAAAAAAAAAACAAAAGATTTCTGAAAAATGTTTTTGAACAGATTCTTGAGTAATCTGATTCTGAAAAATGTTTTAAAAATATTTGACCAGTGGACAAACTGTTTTGATCCATTGGTGTCTTTGTTGTGTGAGCCATAGAAAACACTTGTTTATGTGTTATTCTGATGGTTCTCTTGTTGCAAGCCCTGGAAAACATCAGTTCATGAGTTATTCCAGTGGTACTTTTCTAAGATCAGTGAGCAAATTAATTGTTCAATGGTCCATTGTGTTTCAGCTACTAAAGCACCAAACTCATGAGGAGTATTGGTTGCTCCTGGCTGTTAATGCTTCCGCAAAACTCAAGAAAACAGAGCAAAACTCTGTCCATTAGAACTCTTGAGCAAACTCTCTATTCTCTCTTTTCTAATTCTTTGATTCTCAGGTTACTTATTCTCCATCATTCTCCCATTCTCTGGCTACTAATACTCTGGTTACATCATTCTCTACTCTCTACTTATTCTCTGGTTACTTTTACACTGGTTACTCAATTCTCTATTCTCACAATATTGTTTAGAATCTGCCTAAGGTTGTTAAACTGTTGAAGTTAAGATGTCTTAAAAGAATTATCTTGCTTCTGCCCTTAGGAAAATAAATTCTCTTGTTGCCTGAATGCTTAATCTTGTTGATTAGGATTCAGAGAGTGTTGCTAGGATAGAATCTTAAAGATATCTGTCCATTGCTGCTGTGCTTATTTAAATTGTGTTTTAAAGATCAGACTTGGTGAAAACCAATGTTCTGGTCTCTTGTTTTCTACTGATGCTTGTCTTAGTGTTGGTTTGACAGATTGCCCATGTTGATCAGAGCCTGCACAAGATGCATATTCCTGACCATGGAGAAATAATTTGTGAGTAGACCAGGAGGCTTAAAAGCTCATATCAAGCTTGTCTCCTCCCCTATACTCGGATTCAAGCTTGAGGGGGGGCTGTAAATGAGCTTACATGGCCTGTCTAGAAGCCACTGCAAGAAGAATTCAACAAGGACAGCAACAACTTGGAGTTAGAACAGTTACCTTCAGTGGGGAAGCTATGGATCAGCCCAAGGCATGGAGTTAGAACAGTTACCTTCTGGTTGGGAAGCTATGGATCAGCTTCTACATGAAGTTAGAACAGTTACCTTCAGTTGGGAAGCTATGAATCAGCCCATAGCATGTGTGCTTGTACCTGGTTGATGAAGCTTGTGGTCTCAAGGCTTTGGTGATCATCATTGGCTCTCATCTTCCAAGCTTGACCACATACTCTTATTCTTAGGTCAAGCTTGAGGAGGGGTGTTAATATGAGAAACCAATGTCCATTCAACTTATGCAAGGGAAGTACCTTAATCTATACTTATGCGTATGATTGAAT
>NW_026620937.1:0-3166 GCF_000801105.2 Raphanus sativus
TGGGATAAAACCATCACTTAGGGAAAAAGAGTGCAACTACCCTCAGCCTAGGGATTGGCCAGTGGGTTTATGAGTCTTATGATCAAGTTAGGGACTCATAAACCCTGGATCATGGCCTTACTTCAATGGCAAGCTGGCACCAATGCCTTCCTTGCTTCACACTCAAAACTGCTTGGAACTCTCCATGTAGCTGGTTCTTTGTCTCCCCCTTTCTTATGACCTCTTGCCATCATCAAAGGGTTTGATCCACGACCAGGCTCTCCATTATGAGCTCCAAGTACCTGATTCAAACAATGCACACACACATGCATCAATTCTCAAGGGGCAAACCTATTCAATCATAAGCATAAGTATAAATTAAGGTACTTCCCTTGCATAAGTTGAATGGACATTGGCTTCTCATATTAACACCCCTCCTCAAGCTTGACCTGCGAATGAGAGTATGTGATCAAGCTTGGAAGATGAGAGCCAATGATGATCATCAATGCCTTGAGACCACAAGCTTCATCAACCAGGTACAAGCACACATGCTATGGGCTGATTCATAGCTTTCCAACTGAAGGTAACTGTTCTAACTTCATGTAGAAGCTGATCCATAGCTTCCCAACCAGAAGGTAACTGTCTAACTCCATGCCTTGGGCTGATCCATAGCTTCCCCACTGAAGGTAACTGTTCTAACTCCAAGTTGTTGCTGTCCTTGTCGAATTCTTCTTGCTATGGCTTCTAGACAGGCCATGGATGCTCATTTACAGCCCCCCCCTCAAGCTTGACTCCGAGTATAGCGGAGGAGACAAGCTTGATATGAGCTTATGCCACCTGGTCTACTCACAAATTATCTCTCCATGGTCAGGAATATGCATCTTGTGCAGGCTCTGATCAACATGGGCAATATGTCAAACCAACACTAAGACAAGCATCAGTAGACAACAAGAGACCAGAACATTATTTTTCACCAAGTCTGATCTTTAAAACACAATTTAAATAAGCACAGAACAGATATCTTCATGATTCCATCCTAGCAAAACTCTTTGAATCCTAATCATCAAGACTAAGCATTCAGGCAACAACGCAATCAATTTTCCTAAGGGCAGAAGCAAGACAATTCTTTCAATACAGCTTAATAACCCTAGGCAGATTCTAACAAGAGATTGTGAGATGAGAGAATTAAATAACCAGAGTAAAAGTAACCAGAGAATAAGTAGAGATTCAGAGAATGATGTAACCAGAGTATTAGTGGCCAGAGAATGAGAGAATGATGGTGAGTAAGTAACCTGAGAATCAGAGAATTAGAAAAGAGAGAATAAAGAATTTGCTCAAGAGTTCTAATGGACAGAGTTTTGCTCTGTTTTCTTGAGTTTTGCGGAAGCATAAACAGCCAGGAGCATCCAATACTCATCAAGAGTTTGGTGCTTTAGTAGCTGAAACACATGGACCATTGAACAATTAATTTGCTCACTGATCTTAGACAAGTGCCACTGGAATAACTCATGAACTGATGTTTTCCAGGGCTTGCAACAAGAGAACCATCAGAATAACACCTAAACAAGTGTTTTCTATGGCTCACACAACAAAGACACCAATGGATCAAAACAATTTGTCCACTGGTCAAATATTTTTAAAGCATTTTTCAAAATCAGATTACTCAAGAATCTGTTCAAAACATTTTTCAGAATTTATATCCTTTCAAAGAGTCTTTTTTTTTCTTTTTAAAGTGATTTCAAGACACAAGAATAATCTTTTCTCCCTCCCTCAGGCTGGTAAGAACATATTTCAGTCTTTCATCCAAACCTTAAACAATGAGGAAATCAAGGGAAGATTCATTGATTTTTAATAAAACATTTAAAGATTGCATCTTGAATTTTGGAAAACATACTTTGTCTAAACTCTCAACTGCTCATGTTTTTGAATCCTAGCCACACAGCTCATAAAAAAACTATTTCAAAGTGAGAGAGAGAGCTTCAGATCAAAGTAGAACAGAGTGAGTTCAGCCCAAGAGAGCAACTAGGCTCTGATACCATGTTGGAATTTATGAGTATTGTCTCATGTATAAAAGAGTATTCAGTTAACTTGTAACTGAATCCCTTCAACCATACAACATGAACTCACTATTCAAAGGAAGAGACAACCAACTGGTGGTTGAATCCTCTTAAACATAGCTTAACACACAACCAAATGTCATAGAGAGAACACTGGTTATATGAAAGCAGCCTACACTATACCCAAGATCCTAGATAGTAAACTGGTTATGTGTGGCAATCAATCTCTAGTTTGAATCTATCCTTCTGCAGTAACACAACACTTTGAGTTTGTGTATTTAAGATGAAGAGGACTTAGAATCACTAATCTAGAGCTTAAAAAAAGAAGAAGAAGAGTTTAGAGTGGTTTTTACAAGTATTAGGCTACCTTAAGAGAAAGAGAGTTAAGGCAGCCTCTAAACCATAACTCTAAACTCCTTACATTGTGAATATAGTTTAATAACAAGCAAGGGAGAGAGAGCCACGAAATTAGACTGAGAGAACTTGTATTGATACTGGATAAATGTTACAAGTGATGGAGAAGCCTTTAAATAGGCAATACACAAGACTAAACAATTATTAAAACAAGGAAACATAAACAAATAATTCTGTAGGGAATGAGATGAAGCCAAAGGGGATACAGGCAAGGTCTGGATGTGCAGGAAGAGTAGAAAGGGACAGGAGAGAGGTGTGGTCTCCATGGTGATAGTGACAGGCCTGTTGCAACTCCTTATGTACCCATGTGACTCTTTCTTGCTTAATTCAAACCAGATCCTTTCTTTTGAATTCAAACTAGTTTCCTTGACTTCTCAGATGTTTCCTACGTCCATTTTCAGTTCCCACAACTCCTTTCTTGCCTTGCAAGATAAGTTAAGGTCAAGAAAATAGCTTGTGAAGCAAGACTGCACAAACATAACCAAATTGGCTTCTCTTGATGAATTCTCTTTGGATCATAAACCAGCTTCTTCTTCTGGTCATTCCTTCCTTTATTTCAACAATAACTGTTGTGAGCAAGAAGATATCCCACCTTCTATCCTGATGATTCTAGATTAGCCTGTTCGGACATATGCCATTATATTCATGATTCTTATCAAACCAGGATGAACCACGACCTAAGAAGCTTTATTTGGAACCACTAATCAGTGGAGAAT
>NW_026620938.1:0-3162 GCF_000801105.2 Raphanus sativus
CAAATGTTTCTCACACTTAGAAACTAAAGAACAGATTTTTATGCAAAGAAACTCTTTGATAAAAGATAAACTGAAATTATTTCTTGATTGATTGAAAGGTGATTTTTACAATGCACGAAATGAGCTTTATATAGAGCTCCTTACATGATTCTCTAACAGTCTAAAAAGATGAAAATAAGAAAGAAATCACATAATTCAATAAACTAGCCGTTAGAGGCAAAATGAGCAAATCGGGTGGGATTAGGCTGAGTGCAAGGGATTCTTCGGTTGGCTTGATTCTGGAAAGCTTTGGCAAGTAGTAATGAAGTCTTGGAGTGTATCTGCTCGTGCAATAAGTCTTCTTGCCTCCAAAGATTAAGTAAAAGAACTGTTGGGGATTTATTGGCAAAGACTCCAAAGAAGGCAAGTAAAAGCAAGAGTAGATCCACCTGATACACTGGGTGCTGGAGCATAGAATTAAGATTATAGCAGCTTCTGGATGGTAAATAATCTCTCCTGGTCGCCAAGTCTTGGTTTTTGCAAAGATTGAACCGGTGAGACTCCAAATAAGGCAGGTGCAGAACTGGTTTGACCGGTTTTGGAGATTGGACCATAACTTCAGATTTCCGTGGACTTTTCTCTTCATTCTTGGTTTTCTGGAAAGCTAAGAGATTCTTTTTGAAGTTAATGATTTGGTTTGGGTCAGAACGCTTCGTTGTTGGGCTTGAAACATCTTCTAAACTCGGACACTCGCAGATGGATGGGCTGGGGAACCTCCGGTTTGTAAAATTCATATATTCCTGGTCTGAGTAGCTTTGGGGATGCTTCCAATTGGGCTTGTCTCCTTGTTGAGTGTAGAACGCATGAAAATTGGTTTCATGTCTAAATTCCTCCGGGTTAGTGAGATACATCGTCTTGACTGAACACATATCCTGTTTGGTCTGGTTTGGAAAGACTTCTTCTTCTTTTGGAAAGGCTTCCTGTTCAGGAAGGACTTCTTCTTCATCGGGAAGGGCTTCCTGAGCTTCTGGATCAGCTACTAATTTGATGTCTGCATCATTACCTCCCCCTTGTAAAGGTTTTGACCTCAAAACTGGATAACCTGATACACCACAATAGAGCAAGTCAGGTTTCATTCTCTTTTGGGAGTTTAGAACCTTACCTTGATACAATTTTTGTTTGGTGATGCATGGTGCATTTGGTGGCTCTTCTTTGAAAAGATGTGAAAGGATCACGCCTCTGCTATGCTTATGGCCATTGAATCTCTTATGGGGTGGATGGATCTTCAAGGTTTCCTTGGCCACGTTTCGGGTCCTCTTGGAGTTTATTCTCCTAGCAACAAAAGAGTATCCGGTGGGATTTCTTTGAAACTTTCTTCTTTGCAACCTGAAATAATCTCAACATTCTCGACAAAAAGCAAGTGCATTATATCTGTGGTTGGAAAATTATAAACAAAATGTGAGAGTTCCAGACTTACTTTGATAGCTTCCACAAGTTGAAGAATTATTTTCTTCTTTGGACAGCTTGTGTTGGTTTGCTGCCTTCTTTGCAACTTTTGATCTCGGTTTGGATGCTCTTCTATTTTTAGTATTCCTGGATCAAAACTTTTTGACAAAGACAAGTGCATCACACATTGAATAAAACTATCACTGATTTTAGATAAATCAGTTTTCTTTTCTAGTGATGTTTCTTTCAATGATTTCTTAGTTGGACCAACTACAGCAATGTGTCCTCCTTTATGACATGTATAACATGTCTTATCCTTGAGAATATTATAGTTAGGGGACTTACCTTGATTGGCTGTTCCTGGTCGTCCTTGTGAAGCTTCACAGATTGGAGTTTTAGCTACCACTTCATTGGGTTGCTTTCCAATGATCTGTTTTTGCTCTGCTTTCTTCTTGGGTTTAGCCTTTGGGGCTGACCGGACTGCCATGATCAATCTCTCTGGCTCGGCATAATTCTCTTCTTCTGCTTCTTGGATGAACTCAGCATCTTCTACAAAATCCTTATGTAGAAATTTCTTCATCTCTTCCCAAGAGTACTCTGGTAGATCAAGCCTAATCCGTAGAGAACTGTCTTGTTCCCAATGTGTATAAGCATTCTTGATTAAAGTGGCTTCAGCATACAGTGTCTTCTTCTTCTCTGGAATATTGTAAGCTTGGAACCAATCCTCCATATCTTTCTCCCATCTGAAGTAGTCTTCTGGCCCTTGGTTATAGCCTGAATATGTGATGTATCTTGGCTCATACTCATCATCATCATCTCTTCCAGCCTCACTTAAGACTTCATTCTCTTCAGCAGAATCTGGATGACTTTCCGACTCATCTCCATCTTCTTCCTCCATGGTTGCTTCTGGTTTTCTCCTTGAAAAGAAAGAAAACGATTTAAGTGTGTTGCAAACAATAAGGAAATAAGTTTATGGAAAATTCACTTCTTAATTAACTCTTTTTTTTTAAATACTATAACAATGCAGCACGAAATATATAAACTAAAACAAAAAAATTTAACTTTTTATTTCGGTTTTCAGATTAATAGAAACAAAGAACAATATTTTTTTATATGCAAGCAAATCGAAAAAGGAAACTAGGAAATAAACTAAATGCAAAATTTTAAATATGGCAATGGGAGCTGGGGGAATGAATGCAAACAACTAGGCTGATATTTCAAAAGAATTTCGTGGATCAAAACCACTTAACTCCTTCTCAAGAACAGCAAGAACACAAATAAGCGACAATGGCAGAAATAAAATAAGAAATCAAACAAATAACAATTTTTATGGGTTTTTGTTTTTTTATAATGAATGCTAAACTGAATCAAAACAGCAACTATAACATAAAGAAACTTTTTATGGTTTTCAATTTTTCTGGAAATCAAATAACAAGAACATAAACAGAGTAAAAAGATTTTTATGATTTTTTTTTTGATTTTCAAATAAGAACACAAAAGCAAATAAAATGAAAAACAAATTGGATAGATAAAACCTGATGGGTAGGAGCCTTTGAAGCTCTGATACCAGATGATGTAAGACTGGAATCACTCCAACTTTAGATCACTTTATGATCAGCAGATTCCAAGCTTAACTTGCGGAAGGTGGGATGTTGGTAGAGATGGTGGTGAAATTTTGATTGACTCTCTCAATCCTTGGGTTTGATTGACTCTCTCAATCTGTGTCTCAAGGCTCTT